>NC_065417.1:10667000-10973000 GCF_024362695.1 Pectinophora gossypiella
GGATAAAATTTCTAAACAAAATCTGGCTTGACAAGGGTCAGGGGTAGCAGAAATAGATTTTAATCTTAATCGCGAGTTTAATGCAGCGTGAGGTTTAATGGCGGCTGGCGTGATTTCCCTGAACGGGACTTGCTGTCAACCTGTGTTATTTGGATAAGCGCAACTGTCGGATTTAGCATAAACGGTTTTTGCTGTGAGGCCTAAAAATACTTAATTGCGTGGAACGATGTTTTTTCTGAAAAAAGTACACTAATTTGAAATTTTATCGATCGATGCGAATGACAAACAAGTACTTGGAAGTTATTCTAATCTTAACGTTGAAAATAGACTAGAGTACCAACTTACTATAGAAATTACTGATTGATTAGAGTAGTTAGTTGGTGTGCAATTAAAACCTCATTTTGATCTTGTCTAAAATCAATTAAGTATCATACTAACTATAATCTAAGACTCAAACCAATTAATTTACCTGTAGTAATTAAACCATGAATTTTCTTAACACTGTTAAAAACTGTACTTAATGTGTAAATTTCGTTTTCAACTGATTCCCATAACCACAAGTCTTGCTCATCCTAATTTTCCCCCATTCTCATTTATCATCCCCATAATCCGTGTTAAAGCCAAAATTTCCTCAAAATCATCCATTATCATTAATATTACTGCTCGTAAACAAACAGCGACGTCAAAGCTATATGAAATTGATATCTTGGCATGTGTATTTCAAAGCTTAGGACATTATCGGAGTGAAGCGAAGTGAGTCGAATACGATAATTACACGCGATAGGATTGTCGGTGTGCTAATGCGAGCATGGGGGACCATGGGTCTGGTAAATTGTGGATCATTTTGGGGTCTGCCACTTGCACTGTGTAAATTTACTTACTTACCTATGTAAACTCTCGACGGTAATTTATGTTGACATAAATAAATAAATAAATGTTGAGTAAATAGTAGGAGGCGACGCTCGGTTGACCGGGTATTAAGGTGGTTCGATTTCCATACTACTTTATTTACTCAAATGTGCACACGCCACTTAATTTTACATTGAAACTTATTTCATTGGCATTTATTTTTGTATATATTTGCGTGAAATTGCTTTTCAACAGAAAATACTGTTAAATCATCGACATGTCTTGGGAGAAAGTTACAAATGCTGCAATAGATTGTGAGGAGAAAAAATCTGTTATTCGAGCATAAATTGAGGATAAACTGATTAGAAGAAGGAGAAGAAATTGTAAGACGTATGTACTTATAGGATTTTATATTTTATGTTTTTCTTTTTGTACAAAAACATTTAAGCCTTTATTGCCTGTTACTTTGTCCGTCGCGACACACAAACCGAACGATGAACCACAGAGATTTTTTTTTATTGAATCTACTTATATGATTTTTTGGATTTATTTGTTCAAAATCTGAAATGAATTTTGACTTGAACACTCAGTTCTATACTATATTCTTTCAGTTTCGGGGATGAGTCATAGCACCTACTTCTTTTCATAAATAACTGTAATTTAAGCCTGTTCAAGGACTCTTCTATCGTATGGGTTGTAAGGTGAATTACCAACCTCATCAACACTGGTGTCACGGTTATTATTCAGCCGCCAAAGGCTCTTGTAACGACTACTTACTTACATCAGTAAGTAGTAACCGGGACCAACGGCTTAATCTTACTTGTTGAAAAATCAGGAGATCAGCCTGTAATATCCTAGGGATCATAGAGTGATTTTTGTGAGCCCAACGCTCAACCACTGGACCACGGAGGTCGTGTCGTCGTGATGATAAAGGTATCATTCGGACGAATGCGAAACTACAGTCCACTTTCGATCTCGTCTTTCTGTAATACGAAACTGAGGACGAGTGCTTAGTCATTTGCGTATAAGCAATTAAATGTGTTCTAAATCTGAACGTGATGGTATTCGTTTTTTAGTGTGTCGATCCCCACGATACAGAAGTAACGCAATAAATATCGCAGTATTATAAGGAATATACATTGTGAAGAGTTTTGTGGAGTAGTATTTGTGTAAAATATTTATAATAATGAATATACGTACATAAATCATAGAAATGATTTGGGGTTTGGGCACAATGGGCTCAGGAAACTGAACCTGTTGAATCGTTTCCAATCAATGTATTTGGTTTCTTATGTTACAGTTACTTATCTCCTCTATCGTGATAATCGTCTATTGAAACTAAACATAAAAATATATAAAATAAATAGCTCGGTGAGGTACGGGTACTTAGTTCATCTTGTGATGGATCTACCTCTGACTACGTCAATTGGGATATATTCGTGAACTTATGTTCTGTGTCATTTTACGTTATAAAATTAATATATTGAGTTATCATCATAACTTACCCATTTTATCATATCTGACGAAAACAAATTGCTTTATTTTATTATTTTCGTTAATTAATGACGTGTTTGCTCTATTAGCTCATGTCTATTTATCTACTAATTTTAAGCGACAAATTGTATAAATTATTAAGTGAATAAAAAAATTAAGACTAAATATTTATCTACTTGTAAACAATGTAAGTAGTCTTCCTACTCTTTTATCGGTAAGGCATTTGCTAACTTCTTATCGAACAATACATTTACATCATTGTTCATTTCATTTCAATATGCATTGTTGTCGCTGGTGCTTGTTTTCTATTTTCCACCGTTGAAAACTTTCAATGAAATGAAAAGAAAAACTTACTCACCAATCTTCAACATTGAAAAGTTCTTTCAAAACATAATTACTTACTTGCATAAGAATATTCCACGTTAAATAAACACATGGACACCGCGCTAATGATCTCATTCAAGCAGATGATGTTCACAAATACTTCAACCAAAATTGACCTACATGGTGTTTTTTCCTGTGAATTATTAATAATTGTACAACAATATACGTTACGTTACAAGGACCTAGCACAGGCAAAACAATTAATATAACGGGAGCCAAGCATGCTAAAAGTAAGACTCGTAATGAACACATCTCTTGTATTGGTTATATTTCTGATCTCGAATGTTACTAAGACGAAATGTGAGGTTAAAATGACCACATCGAAGCAGTCTATCTAAGAAAGTTATATTGCTATTTGACATTTGTTTGCATTGCGCACTTACTTTTATATGCGCATATGTCAAATTGCAACATTGCGTTCTTAGTTGAATTGCTTTGATGTGTCCATTTTAATCCCCCTGATGGGAGTCCTGCTGAGTTGATCAAATCAAAAAAATAAAATATTTTTATTGCACCCACATACACGAAACATGTAAGAACATACACAAGAAACATTACCATTAGCTGATCTGTTATGTGTTTCCATTTAAGCTGGACTGTTTTTAAGTTTATTTGAGACAACGCAACATTATATATCAAATCTGTTTCTTATTTTCGTCTACCCGTAAATTTCAGGTGTACTAAACACTATAAAGGATCATACAAGCCATAATAGTCCTTGTAAGTACTCTTCTAATCAAACTAATAATAATGCAAATGCAATCTGCAAATAGCAAATTCATTCAGCGTAGAATTTATGTCTTAACTATAAGGCGATGTATTGAATATTCTATTCTGAATAGACGCGCGTATGCTTATGTTATGTGACACTGATGGCTCGGCTTTGTGCTAAAACCGTCTCAGGCATTACCCGCTTATACAATTCTGTCACCAAGAAGCAAGCCTTGCATTGTGCTTTCATTACAGCCGGGTTTACTTTGGTACCGTATTGATCGTTGTCTCTGTGAATACTTACTATGGTAATGTTGAAATTTAATTAGTAGTATGTGTGTGCATGAGTGTGTGTGTGTGTGTGTGTGTGTGTGTGTGTGTGTGTGTGTGTGTGTGTGTGTGTGTGTGTGTGTGTGTGTGTGTGTGTGTGTGTGGGCGTGTGTGTGTGTGTGTGTGTGTGTGTGTGTGTGTGTGTGTGTGTGTGTGTGTGTGTGTGTGTGTGTGTGTGTGTGTGTGTGTGTGTGTGTGTGTGTGTGTGTGTGTGTGTGTGTAGAGTAACTTAGTAGTGTAAATTTCTAATATTACCAATCAATCAATGAAGCTACAAATATCCACTCCTTAGCTTAAGCTTGAAGTAGTTAAACCTATTATTATTTCAGACTGCTATTTCCTACCGTGAGTTCGCGAATTACATAATCATGACTTACCTACTTTTGAAGGGAAAGCATTTCATACTTTTTCATAGCACGTGCAATAATTTCGCGTTTCGCCGTCAACGAAGTAATCAGCAGTAATTTTATAGTTGTCGATTTTGATTATGGCTATAACAGCTTGCTCGAGGTACCTACTTGTAATACATGAAGTTAATATATGGTTGGCGAATTGCACCCAGCTGATTGCAAGTCGAGTTATAAGCACTGTTTTAGTTGAAATTACTTAACGAGAGTTGTGTTCGTAGGTTTAATAAGTTTAGTTTAACGATAACGGCAACGATTATCTCCGTTTATGTTTAGCATACACACGTTATGTAAGGGCGTCGGCATAATGGCGAAAATAGATCGAACATTTCGCATGGATAGGATGAGGACCCGGTGGTGTAAGGCGGTTGTCACACGACGCGGTCGCAGGAATATGACTTTTGTCACATCCGGCACACTTCATACAAATATCCTCGTTTTACACAGACACTACACATTGACATTATCAACACGTGCAACTGTGTGTGTGACGTCTGAGGGCTGTCAATTACAATACGTAATTTAACCGTTATTATTTAGGTAGGTAGTACCACTTACGAACTAAACTGATAAAAAAAACAACGGGCGGACAGCCTTCACGATTCAAATCCAAACTATGTTCGAGGGGTGTCGAGGTAAACCTAGCACAAACGCTGGTGGGGGTGGAGATTTGCCGTTCTATACGTAGTATTATTCCTTATTCTATGGTTTTGTAGCGATTCACCGCGCGGCGAGGCAGAGTGACCGCGCGTTCGCTCGGTTGACTCGTGTGTTAAGAATCGATGGTTTACATACAAGTCAATACTACCTTGCCGACCGCTTCACCGCTAATCGTGACCGCATCGTGTGATAATCGCTTAATGGTTAACACGCTCGCCCCAAATTGACAAAAGCTGCAGGTTCAAGTCCTATTCGGAGTCAGACCTTTCCGACTTATTTTTTTCTTTTGTGACGTCCATAAAAGTGCATGTTTATGTGTTTGTCTGTGAGTGACACCACGGATTTAAAATAAAAATCGTACAGAAA
Organism: Pectinophora gossypiella; assembly: GCF_024362695.1. Classification (NCBI taxonomy): domain Eukaryota; kingdom Metazoa; phylum Arthropoda; class Insecta; order Lepidoptera; family Gelechiidae; genus Pectinophora; species Pectinophora gossypiella. Next base: position 10,672,202 of record NC_065417.1, read on the forward strand.
GTAAACATGAAACAAAACAGTTGAATGATGTTGACAAATGATGGTGTCGGGCGCTTTACATTGGAAGATTATCAACCTATCGCCTACATCGATTATGTTTTGGAGCAGGGGTTCCCAATTTTTTAAGAGAACGGAACACCCAGCAAATTAATTTTACTATATAAAACCCCGAATATCGAATAGTTACAAATCAAAAGCCGCTAATTTTAATAAGGGTTTGGGGATGGGCAGCGGTGCGTGCCCGCTGAATCCCTCTTTACTTTGCAGATATCTTGTCACGTTCAGTAGGGTACGTTCCAATACACAACACAAATTTTACGTCCAAAACGTTTAATTGTATCTCCCACAGTTCACCATTAATTTTAACTACTTAACTAACCTCATTCATCCACCAATAATGGCGCACATATTTAGCCAGTTCCTTTTTCCACTTCTTATATCGTACTGTCTAACTCTTGTCTCTCTCCGACTCCCGTGTGTGTGCGGGAGCGCGGGCGGGGAACGACCGCTGATTGGCCGACGGTTGGCGGCAGTTTTCCAGCCGCCACAAGGGCATTTTGAAATTATTTTCTTTAACTAATGTTGGTTTTTCTTTAACATTCATCACGAAATTGTTTCAATATTTTATCAATAGTAAGGTATTGTGTCCAACAGGCAATAATTTCGAAAAACGCTAGTGTCTTTTCGTGGAACTCACTTTGAGAATCGCTGTTGTAGAGAACATAATTCCTTAGTCGACTTTTAGGACGTGCCCAGAATGACAAGCAGCTCAACGCATTCTATGTTTTCCTTTAAGCACTCGAATTCCATCACAGAAAGTTTTCTTCGTTTGACGTAACTATTTTACCCTCCAAGTGGCTTTGCCTTTACCTTCTAAGGATTTTTTGTTTTATTTCTCTTTGTATTAAGACTAAAAATCTTGTAATTTATATCTCAAATTCAAATTCAAATTGAAAAATATCTTTATTCAGTAGGTAACATAGTTACACTTTGAATCGTCAATTTTTACATAACGAACGTCTCATCCGCCTAAAACTACTGCAGCTTCTCACAACCTGTATAGCCGCGGAAAAGAAGCTGCAAGAAAAGCCTCGGCACAGGGCCCTACACGTTCTTTAAAAAAATCTGTCATTATATTTTCGTTACTAGGGTTTCCCTGAGCTTATAATTAAGTTGTTATAAGCCCATCATGTTTCGTTTAGTTCGAACTATTTATTCAAAATGGCCCTGTGCCGAGGTTTTTCTTGGTTTTCCTCGGCTATGCAGGTTGTGAGAATCTGTATTAGTTTTAGGCGGATGAGACGTTCGTTATGTAAAAAATGACGATTAAAAGTTTAACTATATTACCTGCTGAATAAAGATATTCTTGAATTTGAATTTGAAAAAACAATCATCACTCGTATAAGAATACAATTTAATCACTTTATTACCTACTAATTTACGTAATATAAACAGTCTATACACGTCGCACTGCTGCAGCAGTGAAGGAAAATATCGTGAGCCGACATTCCCGAGAAATGCATTTTCAGAGGTATGTGACTAACTTGTATTTGGCCGATTTCCCTTCGCGGGTCAGACAGGCAGTCGCTTCTGTAAAAAAACCAACGCTGGTATTCTGTGGATCACACATACACATCTTTACTTATACATTTTACTGTGTCTGTTGTCATGTTGGTTGTCACAATTATTACTGAGCTGGCAGAGCCTTCTGACATGGCTAAGATAACGGGCTTAGAAAATAATCGAGTATTAGTGGATATGCAGTCGATTATTTGACAAAACTTCACTACGTACTTTATAGTTAGCCAAACTTAACTACCGTAAATAAACTGATTCTTCCCATGTGCTTCCAAGCTCCCTATATCCAATAATAATCACATTTCAGATAAGCACTGCTCGTAAATCTCAGTACTATTACAACTGCTTCTAGAATCAATATAGCAGTGAAAAGTTCCCGGCCATTGTCATATCTCTCCTTCCATCCAGGACTAATGTTTTTCCGATACCCGGTATATTTTAAAGTGCATTCCAACTGCTATATAAGAAAGAGTTTTATTGCATTTTCATTGCACAAGGTAATATGGCGTATGTTGTAAAGCGGCTATTACTTTGGTTCATTTTATTTTTGAGAAGTCTTTAGAAGCGCTTTAATATAATGTGAGATTATCAGTTCTAAGTATACATAACATAAACAGCCTATATGTATACGTCCCACTGCTGGGCACAGGCCTTCCTTCAATCAACCGGAGGGGGTATGGAGCATACTCCACCACGCTGCTCCAATGCGGGTTTGTGAAGGAGTTCTAAGTATATGGAATTATAATGACTATCACATAACAGAGAAGGTCGTGTCGCCTAACGCGTCAGTGCGAGCGAAATTCAGTCCGCGAGTGCTCTCACTCTGACACTATTAAGTAATCTAAGCCATGAGGGGGTGAAGTCAGCGTCTGGTACGAACTGGTGCGGGGCGAAGAATTACCGTTCTTTCTGTGCTTAATATTATTCTATGGCGTGATCTTAGACAGTTACACCCTAGCACCTAATATAAATATGTTAAAACTATTGAAGATGTAGGTACGAGACTCATTACATTGTTTTAAGTTTACGCGGTTATTATCATAATTAAAACACCATCATTAAAATCATCCCGTGATCATGGCACTTGCAACAGTGTCGAAATATCGGGAGTCTCATATCCCTGCTTTAAACGCGGTAACAACCCGTTATTATGTGTTTTAATTAGTCATTACATTACTGTTTATTATAATAAAATAATTTATTGTCTACAAGAAGTATTTATAAATGATTATACACTTGTATAGCATAAGGGAATTTTATTAAATAGACTTAAAGTTGTTAGAGTATGGATATACCATTATAGCGACAATTCGCACCCTTCGTGGAAAAACGCAGTAAGTTGATTTTATCAACTTTTCAGGAGCTAAAAAAAACTGTCCTACTAATTAGTTATAAGTCCTGGAAATAACCTTCAAAGAGAAAATAATAGCAAAAAGTAGCCCGGATTGACCCACATTTATTAATTTTTAATTAATTGTGTATATTTGAAAAAAAATTAAAAAAACACGGTTGCGTAGATATTCCACGAAACTATAATCAAACGTTCCGTTGTAAGTACAGATACTGCTTTATTATTACGTAGTGCAAACAACATTGACAGTTGTAACTTTACCTACAACGTTGTTCACCTTCCGATTTCATCTTACTCGGATGTTGTAAGTATTAGTTACTTCGTTTTTACACGAAAAATTTTAACAACATGTTTTGCGTAAGTTGAGAAACCTATTTGTTCCACGTGAAAGTAAATGATCTTTGATAGTGTAACTATAGAAATTGCTTTTTTAATAAGGAAATATCTCAAAATATTTGTATGTATCTTTAAATACTTGTTTGTTGCAGGGGTTAGTCTAGAATGTAGAAGTATGTATGCTCATACATTATACAGGGTAGCCCAGAACTTCAAGTTCAAAATGAAAAATTAGATAGAGTGGCTCATTATCTACTAGAAACACCCCCATGTATGTTCAGCCATTATTTATAGTTTAGGAGATATGACCTATTTTGTACCTTTTTCTAGATTTTATACCTTACTTCAGAAATAATCATTTTGTCGCTATCCCGTTCTTAATAATTATTTTATTTTACTTCACAACTATGTCTAAAGATATATACCGCTAGGTAAAAAAATAAAAGTCAAATCAAAGACAAAAAAAAGTTATTGGAAGTCAAAGTGAGAATTGGACCAAAATTGTCACAGTTGTTAAAACTTCGCCGAAGAATAATTAACACATGAGATTGGCATGGACGCTGAAAGTAGGTATCTCTAAAAAACTGCTCCATTTAATAGCCTTTTAGACACATCAAAAAAAGTACCTTTAATAGAAGCAATAAACTAAATAATTAGACCTCAAAGATTGCAAGATAGACAGATTTGAAGGAAAAATTTACATTCTCATACACTGTAGGTAGCTGCTTCTTTCTAACGTTGTTCTTTAACAACCTTTAACCTTTAACTACCTTTGTGGTCAAAGACACATTTTCAATAAAAAAATCACGCTCATAATCGCTAACAGGGTAGACATAGCAACAGTCTGAAGACAAAACTTGCAGTCACTTTTGGTATTCATATTGTAATGAAGGAAAAAGTTATCCCCAAACACTGTTGGTGATTCATACTATAAGATGCTAAAATAAAATCTGTCTGTCTTGCAATCTTTGAGGGCTAATTACTTAGTTTTATGCCCCTATTAAGGGTACTTTTTTGGATGTGTCTAAAAGCCTATTAAATGGAGTAGTTTTTAAAAACACTTTCAGGGTTCATGAAAATCTCATGTGTTTATTATTCTTCGGCGAAGACTTACAACTGTAACAATTTTAGACGAATTCTCACTTTGACTTCCAACTTCCAATGACTTTTTTATCTTTCATTCGATTGTTTTTATTTTTTCACCTAGCGATACACATACTTAGGCATAGTTATGAAGCAAAATAATTAGAAATTAGAAAGAAAAAAATAGAATTATTAAGAAAGGGATAGCGACAAAATGATGATTTCTGAAGTAAGATAGAAAATCAAGAAAAAGGTGTAAAATGGGTCATATCTCCTAAACCGTAAATAATCGCTGAACATACACGGGGGTGTTTCTGGTAGCTAATGAGCCCCTCCATCAATTTTTTCATTTTGAACGTGAACTTTTGGGCCACCCTGTATATTGAAACAAATAAAATCAGTGTTAAATTAAGTGTTTATTCTAATTTGTATTAAAAAAAAATATTTATTTACTAGCTGTGCCGAAAGCCGTTTGACCCGCATGGGTTTTTAGTTTTCAGGGAGTTATTTCTATTTGTAATTAAAATCCAACTTTTAATTTTAAAACGTTTATTAATTAATACATGCATAATCACAAAATATATTAATACGGTATGGCACTTGCCTTTATTAGAAAAACCTTCATTTTCAGTTATTACAGTTAGTCATTAAGTGTTTTCTTGAACATTTTGCTCCTTTCCGATCACCCCCTCTTTGCTTTTCGGTAGAACCTGCAAATGACAAAATATAAAAAACTATTTAGTATGATAATAAATTACTAAAAAGAAAAACAACAATTAATACCTATTATAGTAAGCTTAGAGATGAGCCAATTTTCCAACGTATCCGAAAAGCGACAGTGTCAGTGATAAAAATGTATGTGATTGACATAAGGTCTGTCACTGTCGTTTTACGTACTTAATCGTTTGCAACTTGGCTAAAACCCCATAAAAGCCAGTTGGTTTGCATAGGAGATAACTCTAGAAAAAACTACATTAAGCAAATCAAAAATATATCTGTGGTTGTTACGATAAGAGGAAAATGACAGAATAATTGTACCATAAATACACAGGCAGTCAGGCACTGACTATTTCAGAGAAACTTTACCACGCGCCGCTTCCAGGTTAGTAGGTAAATACCTATATCAATCTAGAATACAAATACTGAAAGGATATTTCGGCATACAAAACATGGAACGTTTTCAGCTGCTTAGCTTCCCGGCCAAGTCGTAAATCAGAAATGGTACTAATATTATTCTTTTTGCCCAAAAGTAAGATGATCTGTGCGTCGGAGGGCACGTTAGGCAGTCGGTTGCGGCTTAATTAAGTATGCAGGTATGTCGTCGTTACATGAGGCATGTCATGGACCTATAGCGGCTCAGTAGTAACCCACACGAGAGAAGCACTTTAGTAGGATACGGATAGGTACATACGAACCTTCAAGAGAATGTGTCTCATGTTGACTACGACGAGAAGATATCCCATAGTTTCTTGAAATATTTTTGCATTTCTGGTCATTCTTCCACTGGGTTGTACTGGATTGGGTTGCAGTATTAGTGGAATCTGTTAATTGTAACGTAATGGTTTAAATACATTGTTTGTAGGTAGGTACATAATAGACGTTAAGCAATAAAAAGGACCCATTACCAAATCACCCTAATAATTAGACAAACCTAGATATTTTATCGTTATTTAGGTATTAAATAGAAGGTAAGTACCAATGCGTTAATAATAAAATGTATATCAAACTCAAGCGCACAAATAACAACAAAATCAAGGGTGTTTTTGCAAAAGTTAACTTATATACCTAGGTAGATAATTCACAACCAAGCCGAAATACTACAGTTGATCACGTAACAGTTTTTTGTTCAAATATCTTTATTTTATTCATATACCAGGTGCTATGCCAGGTGATAGCGAATGTACAAAAACGGCACACCCCAATTTAAATAGGTAGTTAGTTTATAGATTAAAAGCACCGAATAGGCACATAGGCATGCTTAGTTTACTTTAATAATTAGTACAGAGCAGTGCAATCATCATCACGCATTAACCAAACCAACTTACGTCAAGTAGGTCGTCAGGTAGGTAGGTAGGTAGGGTAGGTAGGTATGTAGGATCTGCTTCTGTGTAAACCTTACAAAACAAAATATTTATAATATTAATAGTCTAATAAATAGTAATATACTAAGTAGGTAAGGTAATAGGTACCTAAAATCTAGCTAGTCTATAAGTAAATAACTCACCATCTTCGATTTTGTCCAAGTTGAGCATACGTATAATCCTTGGGTTTTTTACTTCCACACAAAGATATGCACGCTTCGAGTAGCCACCATGAACAAATTAAATAGAGAGATAATTATTACATCTATCCAACATTCGTCAATAATGACTTTTTATTCTAACAAAAATCGACCTTATTATTACTACAATGCGATCGTTATTTGTAGGGCCGTATGCTGACTGACGGAATACCGTGGTAAAACTACGATCACAAATAGACAATCAGCTTTCACTCTACAAATAACGATCACAGTGCAATAATAATAAGGTAGTTTTTTATAAACTTCGTCGGCAATAATTTTGTCTATAGGTGATCTTGGTTTTACCGTGGTAAAACCACAATCAGCATACGACCCTACAAATAACGATCACAGTACAGTAATAATAGGGTCGATTTTTGGTTGAATAAAAAGTCGAGATTGACGAAAAATTGGTGGATAGATGTAATACCTCTCTAATATCTTTCTAATACCTCTCTTTGAGTGTGCAGCCCGCCGCCGCTGGCACGGCGTAAGTACAGTAACCAAATAAAACATAGGGATTTACGCTAGTGATAAGTAAGTATATTTACTTAGGACATTAATAAGTAGTCTATATTTGCAGGTAATTAGAATAACACGACAAATCATTCAAATTATTGTCTTTAAAAGAGTTGTATTCATATTTACGAAGAGTATAGTGTAAAATATATCATCGAAAAATGAAGATAAATGAAATAACGTAATAGTAATATCAAACCTTGCTTGGAAAAAACTACGTGATTATATTTACACCAAACCGTTACACTAAAAGATTCGCAGAATAGGCAAGTAGCTGGAGTTACAACAAATAGTAACGCTAAAACATTCGTGGAATAACGAAGTAACTAGACGTACAACCACTGTCGTGTCGTATAATGTCGTGAAACATGTCAGTACGTTTACTTACGACTCGACCATCCTAAAAAACTTTCGTGTAAAATCGAAGTAAGTGTTATTATGACTTTACTATATGGGAAAATACCAAAAAAAAATCACGTATTTATACTTACTTTCTTATTATGGGGGAAAAATATTTTTATCAATGTTGCACAATTTCATTGTTTTTGTAATAATTTCTTCATTTTTACTGATATCTTAATGAAAATTTGTGAGAAGGTGTATTCGTGTACGCTGAATTGAATGGTGCAATAAAAAAAAAATGTCGCTAGTCCACTTACTGCGTTTTTCCACGGGGGGTGCGAATTTTCCTATGTAACATAGAACCGGTATGACTGTATTACGTATTCCCACTCATTCACATGCTTCCAATAACTTTAATGTTATGTTTACAAGGAAGACAACTAGTTTTAATTAATAACGGCGCCTACAAACGAACGTTTAGAAAACTCGAGTTTTCCATTAAACATAGTACGTAGTAACAAGTCTATCATTAAGAAACCTGATTCGTACAAGGTGTTTTTACGACAACGTTTAACGCCAGATGAATGAGATAATTAAAGGCATAAGGTTGTATAATTTGAAGGCACTTAAGTGTGTGTTGCTGTGGTAACGATACAGCGGAAAGCGGTGAAATATTTTCTTCAGATTTTTTTTTATACTTACCTCTCTCAGGGATTTTTCTTTCTCTGGATATTTTTCTGTGACTTATTGTATCTACTTTATTAACTTTCCTCAATTGCTCAATCGCCATTCACTACGGGACCCCGATACCAACCACGCCGACGTGGTCCACGCTAGCCCTCATTCAGCGCTTATCCCTATCGACCCGCCCATACCATACCCCAGCCCGCCATAGGGTCGATTAATTCTTTCAAATATGATCCCCCTTACACGACGCCCTGAGCTGAAGTTTGCATCCAACTGGGCACCCTCAGGCCCGTTGTCTTAAATTTTATACCGGGTGAGAGCCCTAAGCACTTCCCTTTTTTCTGGCCAAGTAGTTAATGCCATCTGTGCCAAATCTTCAATAAGTCACGTAAAAAAAAGCATTCACTACGCGGCTGGTTAATAAGACGCATTGACGGCTCTGGTGAAATATTTATGCCACTAATTATCTTCTGAAAAACGTGACTTACACAATGTAAGTCATGGGTGCGAATCACGGCTCGGGAAACTCTGAATTCGATTTTATGAGTTTTAATTCATGTTTTTAGTTTTTTGACATCTCTGGTCTACCCCTTCGGAGATAAAGGCGTGATGCTATGTTTTGAATTTAAATATGTTCTTGCTATTATTATGGATTATCTATCCGAAAATACGTAAAATAACGCGTAACTGTATGTCTATATTTTAGGGAATTATTGGATATTTTAATTAATTATTAATTATAATTATAACAGCCTCCGTGGTCTAGTGGTTAGAGCGTTAGGCTCAAGATCTGGAGGTCCGGGTTCGATTCCCGATGAGGACATTGTCGAAATCACTTTGTGAGACTGTCCTTTGTTTGGTAAGGACTTTTCAGGCTTGAATCACCTGATTGTCCGAAAAAGTAAGATGATTCCGTGCTTCGGAAGGCACGTTAAGCCGTTGGTCCCGGCTATTAGCCGTAAAACACCTTCACCAACCCGCAGTGGAGCAGCGTGGTGGAGTATGCTCCATACCCCCTCCGGTTGATTGAGGGGAGGCCTGTGCCCAGCAGTGGGACGTATATAGGCAGTTTATGTTATAAAAATTGGTACAAAAGTAAGCGTCTAAAACAAACTATCTTCGCAATCATTATAAAAGAAAGATAAATAAAAAAGGTAAATTAAAGATAAGTTTAATGAAAGATACTTGTTTTGTAACACTTACCCGTGCTTAGGGAAACTCACAAAGAGAAAAAAGGCATCGGCTTAATGACTATACATAAATGAATTTCGCATGGACAGGAGGAGGACCCGGTGGTGTAATGGTTAACACGCTCCTCCCGGCTTGACAAGAGCAGCGAGTTTATGTCCCGCCCGAGTCAGATTTTTTTGGACTTATATTTTCTCTTTGTTACATTTTTGAGAGCTAAAAAACAAAAATAACATTGTTTGCATTCGCTTACCGCTGACAGTCGACTAGAAAGCATTCAAGTCTATGAACAATTTAATTGGATAGAGAGTTACAAACACATAATTTTATCTTTGCTAATAGACTGAAATCCAACTTGAAAAGCTTGTTAGTAATAAATGGCTCAGGTGATTATGAACTGTGCCGTTTTGAAATGAGAGCTTAATGATTATTAGTAGACTTAAATGCGTCTGCTGCGACATTAACTGAACGTGAATTGACTAATATTATAAGGACCATCATCATCATCAGGCCATTAACGTCCCCACTGCTGGGGCACGGGCCTTCCCTATGGATGGATAGGGAGATCGGGCCTTAAACCACCACGCGGGCCCAGTGCGGATTGATGGTTATTAACGACTGCTAATGCAGCCGGTACCAACGGCTTAACGTGCCTTTCGAAGCACGGAGGAGCTCGAGATGAAAACTTTTTTTTTGTGGTCACCCATCCTATGACCGGCCTCTGCGAAAGTTGCTTTACTTTAACAATCGCAGACCGAGCGCGTTTACCGCTGCGCCACCGAGCTCCTCATTAATTATAAGGATATAACCGTAAAATAACATATGATCATAATAGAAATAGCTCTATTGGATATTTTGATAAATAGGTGTCCTAAGGTGCCCTGTCATATCGCACTAGGACACCATGGTGGTGTGGTCATCATGGTCGATTCGTATAAAGGATTACCTCACCTGGATACGCAACCAATTTGTTACCTGCAACCAAATCCCAAATATTTTCCCGCTGATGGCGCAACCATGTTTTCCTGGTGAGATAGGCATTCATTCACATAACGTCATTTATCCTATAAGATTCGCAGAATATCAAGAATACCAATATTTTGTGAATACTCTAGTTAAGTAGGTACTTATACAGGATGGTAGTGACAACGTATCGAAAAGTTTGGTGGATGTTTCAGACTAAGATTTTCAGTTGATATCCATAAAATTTTCCGTCAAAAAAGTATGAAACTGATTCTTTTTTTAAATAGACACTGAAATTATCATGAATTTTCCTACTTGATATGAACTCAGAATCATGATCTGAACCATCCCTCAAAGTTCTCGTTACGATGTCACTAACACCCTGAATAGAGCAGATTTTTGCGTATTTCAGCAATCACAAGCTCTTAAAAGACTTTTCTAATAAAATGGCAGCTAAATCATACACTACATTCTCAGCCTTACGCGTTCGCTTAGTCATTGCGGCTTTGTTACCTATTAAAATAGACAACATTTGACTAAAGCATAGAGGCACAATTAACAGGCAAATAGAGCACCATTTGAGGCAACAAGATATTTGCCAATACTTGCCTTTACAATATGAAATATACCTTTATAGAAGTATATTTGGATATAGTAAATTTTATCAACTGCGCAGTAAGTGGTGGTCTAGTAATCAGAAACCAATTTTATTATAAATAAATATTTGCAAACAATCTAGATTTATCGATCACCGTGTGATCGTCGTGTTAGAAAGTGCGAACAAAAAAAAAATATTTTCTTGTAAACAGTGATTTTACAAAAACACTCCGCCAAACTATAAAATAGTTTGTTGGCTGAATCAAACTTTAACTTCAAAAGCGTTACCTACTGTTAATGTTACCTACTGAATATATATTTTTGAATTTGAATTTGAAAGGCTACAAACCCTCTGTCGGTTTTAAGGACGAGAAGATAAACACTGAAACGTGTCCTTATCTCATACACTCCCAGTCCATCAGAGAGTAACACAACTTTAACTCACGTCCCCATTTTTCCAATTGGACTATTCAGAGATACTTAATAAAAAGAGTACCCGTTCTTCTCTTAAGCTTTCCGTTAGACAACAAAATCACCTTTTATTTTCTGTCAGAGAATACAAACAAATAGTAAAGTGTACCTACCCCACTTGTAACAGATAACATTTTAATTAAAACGTTGCATATTCTTTGAGTGTTATTTTAAACTGAAATATGTATTTCCACTTTGTAGTAATAGCAGTGGAAGCTAGACCAAAATGTTACTGTTCCCTTTGGTCAGCAAAGAGATAGAACGAGATAACAAAATTTCCGCCCTCCAAAAATAGAATTCATTCATTCGCGTCGTACAGAGTCGTTAAAAATTTAGACATGCACCTTTAGTGATTGACGCAATGAGTTGACTCACTTAAATTGTTACAACTTACCATCTATAGTACTAAAAGTGATGATATTTTATTTTATATAAAGACAATTTTATTTTTTATTGTCAAAAACATAATATGATCTCTGTTTTAAAAGTCTGGTCTATAAAAATAAGATCATGTTATATGAAGTTAGTTTAAATTAGTTTTATGAAGAATAAATCTTTTATTGGAGTTTAGATCAAAGTAGCAATAAATGTTAATATCCAATATTTTTGTTTCGACTGTAAAAAGTTTCAATGCACATGTCAATCATCCCAGCTGTCTGTCTGTAGAAACTATGAAAAACTTTCTTAGTACGCAGAGAAAAAAACTAAAAAGTGTTGTACGTTAAGTATCGCGAAATGACGTAAATTCAAAAATGTTACATTGACCTTCAATAAGTTTATCGTAAGTAAGTTTATCGTATAAGTTTATAGATTTCTGATTTGATTTCTGATATCTATTTATATTGATATTGGTTGTCACTAAAAGATGGTCAAACTCTATCTGACTGATAATATTATAGTGCTAAGATGGAAACTATTCAAGTTTATGGTAGCTAAAAGTTTGAAGTGCCACTAAATGGCATTTGAGTATTTTTATTGTCAAACCTAATTACTTTCTTTTTATTCCGGCGTCCACTTACCTAAACACTTATCCAACTCTACCCTCCCTAATTCTACTACACACTCGAAATGATCCAATTCAAACCATCCAACTCAAAGAAACTCTCGGCAATCAAAGTCGTAACTTAAAATGAGTCGATCAGCCGACCAATTTCACGTCCCTAAGGGCTAGTACTCGACAAACGCTGACAGTGGAAAACTATTCTAGGTCGCGAATAAAAGCGACCCAGTTACAAATGATCTGGCACCTCTGCCGGCGCAATAAGCTTAAATACTATGTGATGTGATGTAATGAATCATTAAACTATTATGGTGCTGAAGTGGAATTTATTCAAGTTTATGTTGGGTAAAAGTTCGAAGTGCCGAATGGTGACATTTGTATCTTCCTATTTTTCTGTTTATTCCGGCGTCCTTTTAACTAAACTGTAGGTATTGACAGGTCTGGTACTAAAGTGAGTTTCAATCGGACTTTTCAACCAGAAAGACAAACTATTACTTACAGGTTAGGTTACTTAGTTTAGTAACGTCTACGTATTATTAGACAGAACGACTAGTTTAGTACAATTACTGATTATATTTTGTTATAGACAACATTTTACAATAGCTTCAACGCGCGGTATGAATTAGATCTGTCAAAATACGACAGCCATTGTTTCGACGATCGGCGTTCATTAGCATAGTGATGTATCAGTTGAGACTAGATCGATCGATAATTTTCTGTCTAACAGTATGTAGGTATTTACATAGGAGTTAGGAGATCGTATCCAAAAGTGGTTGCAACTTGCCTTCTGATTTCTGAGTCTATCAGAGAGTTATGGCGTGAAACGATGTGTATGGGTACGTTGGCTTATGTAGGTAATGGCCCCGATTCCTGCAGACACCTCCTAATTTTACTTTAAGTTATATCTGTACTTTTCTTATCCACCGAAAAGGAAAGGGACGGATGATTGACAGCTCTTAATTTTAGGAAGAATGAGTAACCCGGGCGAATCAAAAAGGTATCTCGGTGGTATGCAAACCGTTTGACGTGTGCAGTCAACTTAATTCTGTCGGGTTATTGGCCAATGTAAAATTTTTAGACGGTTGTTTTATATTTGTGCTTAAAATAGACGTGTTTTCCATAAATTTTATGCTTGTCGATTACCCGTTCCTTTCCTATTCGACGGATAAGAAAATGACAGATATAACTTGAAATGAAATTAGATGGTATTTACAGGAATTAGCACCATTGTTTTAGTTTAATTTCATGTGGCAAAGTTCGGTATTTAATTTCACCGGCTTTTCTGTGGCGTTGTATGAGTTTGTATACACGGATTTTAAATGAAGTTGGTTGGAAAGATAACATGAGTTGATGAGGACCTTTCATGTGATTTATTTTATATTTTGCATGGGATGGCATTTATAACTTGGCCGGATATTATTATATTACGAGGAACGCTGCACGCTTACCCCCAGTTAAAAAAAAAAGAAAACTTCGGCGCTCCAAATCCTGGTTAACCCCTACTTTTCATACAGTAATTCATGATAAAATCATAGTTTTCCAAACATGTTTTCAAACAAATAGAAATAATACCAATTTGACTAATTACATCATTGTCTCGGAATAAGTGCTTAGCAACGAACGATGCACACTATACTAAATATTTGAATCTTCTTCTACCGTGTGGGTTGTGAGGTGGATTACCAACTCCATCAACTCTGATAACGACTTAGTAGTCGTAAGTAGTAACCGTACTACTTACATCAGTAAGTAGTAGTAGTAACCGGCACCAACGGCTTAACGTGCCTTAAACTGACATTGTTGAAATCACTTTATGAGGTCGTCCTTTGTAAGTAAGGACATTGCAGTTTTGAATCACCTGATTGACCGAAAAAGTAAGATGATTCGGTGCAAGCCTGAGCGTGAGTTGGTTCCTATTAGCCGTAAAAACATCTTCACCAACCCGCAGTAGAGCGATTGAATTCACACCACTCATGAGTAGGATGGAGTATCCCATTAGCTAGTTCTACTCAGTGAACATTTCACTACTACACTCTCAGAGGGGGTTTTAGTGGGTGAGAGTCCCACATAACCCAGCTGCTTTAAAAAAAACTCGCAGTATAGCAGCATGGTGGAGTATGCTCTATACCCCCCTCCGGTTGATTGAAGAGAGGCCTGTACCCAGCAGTGGGAAGGCATATAAGCTGTTTATTTAATATATATTTATTTTTATATTTTTATACATATAATACTATATATATACTATATATGTACTATTTCTCAAAACTACTACTACTTGTTGATTTCTTCCTTTTAAAATAATGTCATGTAGTTAGAGTCTTTTGTAGTTATTTATTTTTGTTTTGGTGTACTTAATAAACTATATTTTGTCATGAAATCGAACTAGGAAGTAAAGTGACTTCATAGAAATCCCATAATGAACAGTCAATGGTTACAAACACCACGGAGTCAGTTTGCTTATGCTAATATTTACCTACCTCACATTAGCATTCGAAAATTTGAATAAACAAGCAATAGCTTTAAACAAACATATCGTTGGTGACCGGTTTGCAGCAATAGCGAAAGTCAGCAAACGAACTTATAATTGACTCACAGCTCATATTATGTTACAGCACTATGGTACTGTGAATTTGACTTGGAACGTATAATTAAAAGTGGTCGCAAGTCGGGCTCACCCGTCATTTGTTTTGGCCGGACAAATAGGGAGCGCTGAGGCCTCTCACCTGATACAAAATTTAAGACAACAGGCGTTGACTAGTTGGGCGCGAACCGGGCTCAGGGCGTCGTCTCAGAGGATTATATTGAAAAAAGTAGTTGACCCTAAGGAATAGCGATAAGCGTCAGGAAAATAAATTAAAAATAACGTTCATCATATCCAGCTTTGGTCGTCGCATCGACAATGGCTGCAAGTTGTCTTTGATTAATTGTGGGTCTGCCCACCGCATAACGGATTACGGGCGTGATCATGTAGTATGTACGTTGTGTTACAGGTGTTTGATGTAATCACATATCGATCCGAACATTAGAAAAGTTCGTGAATCTTTAAATTGAGAAATTACCTTTTTTACGGACAAATTTTACTCCATCCTCAAGACAGTAAGGGTTTGGATCCATTTACAAAACCCTAAAGGACAATCACCTGTCATGATTCCAGGGTTAGATTCCGTTTAGCCTGATTAGTTACCTGACGAGGCTTTGCCTTGTACGAAACGTTTGTGTCTAGAATCTAGACGAATGGGTCGTTATTAGGATTTATACTATAATCAAGTTAGGACATCGAAGTGTGTTTTTCACACTTTTTGCGTAAATTGAATTAATACATTGAAGACACATAATGTATTGAAAGACGTATCCAATGACACACCACTCGGTATAAATAGTCGACTATTATTTTTTTGCAAGATGGCGTCTGGATTTTGTTTCCTGTCATGTTTTAATGCTCGTTAAGATTAAGACAAACAGATGGATGTACCTAAGAGTTATAAAAATCGTACCACGCGTTCTGTCTATCAAGCGCTACATTGAAACACCATCACATCGACTGCCTAACCTTCGAAAACCGCGAAGGAAACGCACTCGCATAATTATTACAATTATGTAGGTAAGTAAAGTAGGCTGGTAAATATATTACCCTTTTGACGCGCAGTCGCGTAAGAATTGTATCTCGTCAAAATAATCTCCTTCATCCTTTTTTGTTCTTTACTACATTAATTAGTTACCTCATTGTGAGATTTATCCTTCATTGGTATAACCGTGACTTCAAAATAAGATTTTGTTTCACATAACCTTGTCTTGTCTAAAACGTCTAGAGTCTAGACGAATGAGTAATTATGGCTGATGTATTTAATACTGTAAGACCGCTTATTTATAACATCATTAGGGTCTAATACAAAATGTCCAAACTGCGTTCAATCCAAATTAAGACAACAGTTCATTATGCTATGAAAGGTATGAAATGCGATTCATTTATTTGTTAAATAAATTAAGATAAGTACTTAAGATACAACTTGGTCAAACTTGAACTTGCCCCTAGTTTGGTTTGGACATTACAGGCTGATCACCTGATTGTCGGAAAGTAAGATGATCCGTGCTTCGGAAGGCACGTTAAGCCGATGGTCCCGGTTACTACTTACTGATGTAAGTGTGTGATCGTTAGATGAGCCATGACAGGGGCCTTTGGCGGCTCAAAAATTACCCCGACTCCAGTTGATGAGGTTGGTAATTCACCTCACAACCCATACGATAGAAGAGACTTGGACAACTTCAAAATATACACTGGTTAATTTGTCGGTAAAGCTTTTCATTTGGCATTAGTTAAGGTGACAACACTACTGCGATTTACTCACATAACATAAGCTCACGACTGTATCCTAATTGGGGTAGTCAGATGTACATCCATCGGAAGATGAACTACCAACACCTCCCCGAGCTTTCTTTATACCAACGTGATAGATGACGAACCGTATCGCCGTCTATACTACATTTTTATATGTATTTAATTACATCAATCCATTCAGATTACCAAAGGGGCAGAATGATCCATCATGTTCAAGTGGACCCTATTACCTTACTCGACCTTAATGACATGCCCGGGATGAATGTTAACGGGAAGAATAAAAAGCAGCTGAACTTTACTATTTTTTTCTTGGCTCGCTCGGGGGGGGGGGGGGGGAGGGCAATATTGCTATTTGACATTTGTTTACTTTTATTACTTTTTTATTTTTTTTTTACTTTTATTTTTTTTCTTGAGGAGCTCGGTGGCGCAGCGGTAAACGCGCTCGGTCTGCGATTGTTGAAGTTAAGCAACTTTCGCAAAGGCCGGTCATAGGATGGGTGACCACAAAAAAAAAAGTTTTCATCTCGAGCTCCTCCGTGCTTCGGATGGCACGTTAAGCCGTTGGTCCCGGCTGCATTAGCAGTCGTTAATAACCATCAATCCGCACTGGGCCCGCGTGATGGTTTAAGGCCCGATCTCCCTATCCATCCATAGGGAAGGCCCGTGCCCCAGCAGTGGGGACGTTAATGGGCTGGTGATGATGACTTTTATATGCGGAAATGTATTTATTTTTACTTACTGGCGATGTTGCTATTTTAATGTGTTTAACTTAATTCGTGCGAAGACTCGCAGCGCGCTCGTATTAGGTACATCTCATGTAACATCAAAATTATCTCTGTATACTTTACTAAAGTTAATTTCATCGTATATGTAATTTTACTATATTATGTAATTTATTGAGCAGAACGTAATTCGTCGCTCATCGCTTCAGCGCCCTCAGACATTAATGTTCTTTATACTTCACTCACTTCGTATGAATAGCAAAATCACCGACGAGTTCGAATTATGATCTCCAATTTAACCTATTACAATGTCAATCGGGTTCATAGCGTCTTATCTTTAAGGCTTCGTTCGCACGAGGCGTGTAAATTCACAAGAATATTCATAAAGTCTACACAGTAACAAACTTAAAAGCTTGTCGGTTCACTGCTAAAATCGTCTTCAGTAACTGAAGGACTGGACTAGGCTGGATATTCTATGGTGATGATAAGGGAATTGTAACTTGATAAGCAATTATTAATTACAAATATATGGTCGAAAACAGAAAAGTAAGAACGGAATAGTCGAAAACAGATAAGTATGTAACCCCTAATTGAGATGGTTTTTCCTTTGCTTTAGAACGCCAGATTTCTTCAACAAACTTCTTTAAAAAACGAACGCTTCAAATTTTCAATTTTGGCTAGCGGTCTTCGTGAAAACGCAATAACGCTGGGTAAAATTAATGATAAAAGTAATGCCCAAATGTCAATACATCATCGTTATTTACTAGAGACAAAACCTATTACACAAACAAGCAACCGCGCCGGTAACTGCGGCTGTGTGAATGAAGTCTTACAAATTCGTACGAATAATTTGGTTCGCGGTCTTAACTCCATTTAACTACACAGACTAGATTTTGTTGAAGGATCCAAACTTGGTATTCTAAATTAAATTAAATAGGTAAATTCTCTAATCTGCGGCTTTCAAACCTGAAGCTCGGTGTAGAGAAATGTATAGGTAGGTATCTAACAAAGAGGGGGTAGGGGACGTTAAGAAATTATTATTAATAATAAAGAAGAGGCACTTAAAGTATGTAGATATCGTAATCGTGAGAAAATTCTTGATTTTTTTTCTTAAATACGTTAGGAAAGACCGTTAAAGTTGAGCAATACAAGACGCCCTTGGTTTCGGCTAAGTTTCGATCATCATTACACCTTGAGATGCGTCAGAAACTTTTATGGTACCCTACATTAGTAGTAAAATTAAATACGATATAGAATAGATAAAATCAATACAAATTTTATGATCATTTTCTGTATGTATCTAGCTCATGATAATTAATACATCAACTATTATGCACCTGTTCTTTATCAATCAATCAATCAATAATACTTTATTGCACAACGACATATACATAGGACATAAACATACGAACAAAAATAAGCACAATAGGCGGCCTTATTGCTAAACAGCAATTTCTGCCAGGCAACCTTAGGCTGAAAGAAGTTTATGCATTGGAGCACGGGATGGTGCAATAAACATAATTATAATGACACCAACATAACTAAAAAATACCGTCAATAAATAAATATATACGCAAATATATACCTACATATATATCTACACATACATCTACACATACATACATACATACACACACGTTCATACTCACAAACTCTTTGTTAACCTTACATACTGAATGTCCATAAACAGAATTCAACGCACGAACGCATTGTTATTCTGGTTTTAATAAGAAATATTTTTGTTTTTATTTTTCTTTACTTGCTACTCCAAAGGAGAAGTGATATTAACTTTTTAACACAGCCTATGTACATATTCATCATCATCATCAATTTAAGAGCTATGCTCTTGTCGGTGCAAAGGAACGGGTAATCGACAGACATAAAATTAATGGAACAGACGTCAATTTTAGGCAGAAATTAAAAAAAGCCCTCCCGAAATTTTATATTGGCCAATACTCGACAGAATTTAGTTAACAGCGCATGTGTATTATTTTTTTTATAAAATTAACTGTCAGTTATCCCTTTCCTTTATAGCGGATAAGAAAATGACAGTCGTAACTTACTATAAAATTATGTGGTACTTGCGCGAATCGGGGTCATTAGTAAATAAATATTTATATATTTATATTTATAAATAAACTTTTATTTACTCTCATACGAATATTACGAATAATTTTTAAGATACTTTATTTCTCAAAAGAATACATTTGATTCGCTTACTAAGAAACAATCAATTTCTTATAGTAGTTTAAACAACATTGGAATTGGACTAAGGTAGGTAGGTACTTAAATAACATTCCGAGACTTAGTATACTAATTAGTGGGTACCTGTGATCTATATGCGTTGACACTTTAAAAGTGTCCCTAATATTCGAGATAACCTAAACACGGCCTATCGCAAGATGAATGTAAATTAGATACTAGCTGTGTTCATATTTTACTCGTACATGAAATTGCTTTCATGTCAAATTAAATTAGATTATTCGTATGTGGCAATGTGGCTTGACGAAGGCTGCTATGGCAGGTATTAATTAACCTACGTGGAAGTGAATATAGGTTAAAGATGTAAATATAAAAGAACTGCTAACCAACAACGAGAAAAATAATATTTTTATCGTCATTATCGTTATATACGAAAATAATAATATTCTAATTTTATTTTAAATATTTTCTATATTATTATATATCGTCACTAGAAAGGCAAAATTACATAAGCGCCAAAATATCCTAAAATAGAACATAGAAATTGAAAAAACAATGTAAACTTACGTTGACGTCATCTAAATTGGATAATTGGGTAAAAAGTAATGATAAAAAACGATTAAAATACTTTAAACGGCTATTTTCTTGAAATGGCATTTTGGCGCTTACGTAATTTTGTCTTTTCAGTGACGATATTATATTCAATTCAGCTATAAGACCAAATAATACGAATACTTAATCCGTATAGTACATTATCAAACGACTTTTTAACATCTTTTACTGTATTTGCTTAGACGCTAAGAGCATTTTTTTCTTTATTTTTCATCTTCATCAGCAGTCATTCTCAAAAAGTTGACTGTTGAGAGTGTCTAAGACATTTTCGTTGTCACCTATCCTGTACCGTTTGTTGCGAACTCATCGCAGATTTTGTAGTCTATTTTTTACATGTCTTTTTTTATATTTCTTCTTTTTTGACAACGTTTAGTATCTTGGTTTTGTTTTTGTCTTATGTCTTGTTCAAGAACAAGTGAAAAAACAATAAAGAACTATCTCTAAAGCCAAGTATTTGTTTTTCATTCATATAGTAATACAGTTCACATTAAGTATATATATCAGCCATCTATAAGATTTTAATGAATATTGCAATAAAATAGATTTGATCCATAGTATTGCAATTTTTTTTCAATTTAGGGGTACATAATCGAATCACCCATAATCGATTAGTCGACCACACTAGTCAAAATTTTTGTATAATTTTCTGTCATCGAATAAGCTCAGCCATTTGCAACTGGATAGTAATGATCATTGGGCAATGCACCAAAGTATAGTGATTATGCTAATGACTGACTGACACGCGAATGTTACAGTCATTACTATAATACTCGTAATATTAGAATCTTTGAGCCCGTCTGATATTCTTCTGTGAGGCGTCCAAGTTTCAGTGCCAAACTGGGCAACGATTCAAGTACAAAAATGAAATTAAATGGATTTCAGAAATGTCTGATTTTATAAATTGACGTAACTAATTACTAGCTACTTTATAGTCGTTAACCATGTCAGGGGTTTTAAATGGCTGAATAATCGTAACCGCTTTGGTGCAGAATAGCGCGATTCGGGCGGCGCTGCGAGAGGAGCATAAACTGCCTATACACGTCCTTCAGCTGGTCACAAGCCTCCCCTCAATCAACTGGAGGGGGTATAGAGCATACTCCACTCGCTAATCCACTGCGGATTGGTGGAGGTGTTTTTACCGCTAATAGCCGCGGCCAACTGCTTAACGTGCCCTCCGAACGGAATCATCTTACTTTTTCGGACAATCAGGTGATTCAAGCCTGCAATGTCCTTACCAAACAAAGCACAGTCTCACAAAGTGATTCTAAAAATATCCCCATCGGGAATCGAAATCCAGATCTAGATCGAGAACCTAATGCTCTAACCACTAGACCACGAAGGCTGTTGTGAGCGGAGCGCCTCGTCATGTTTGAATTCACTGCTCATCTTCATTGATTTTAAAATAAACCATATTTACCTCCACAAAGAGATGCTGTACTCTTAACTATAAGTCAATTGTTACTGTATTTGTCTTTTTGTGGATTCTAATAATAAACTTTACTTTACTTTACTTTTATATTTACGAATTTATATCCGTGATGATAAAGCGACATCACACTTGGTTCATTTTGTTGCGTGCTCAGTTGATTACGGCACTTTGCCAGTATTACGTTTCGTTTCGCTTTATACATCCAGTTTTCATGAGTTACTCGATAACGTCAAATATATCGTTAGATACACAAAAGAGATGCCTGTAGTTTTGAAAGAAATAGGCAGTTCAGAAAAAAAGATTTATTATAAGTACTCAGATTTCTTGTGAAATGGTGGGAACAAACTAATTTTCTCGGAAATGTATAATAATATTTAGAGTTAGTAGAATCGTGTAAGTATTAGTATGAGAATATTATGAACCCTAATGAAGGATTTCTACATGGAATCTCCTCCAGATACAGTGGCAAGGGTTTGCGTGTTGTTTGTACAAACATTTTCGTCTGTCCGTAGTGTCGATGGTAATAAAGTGAGTGTGGGTTGAGTTACAGCGGGTCTTACTTCTAACATGGAATGATTTATATATATAATAAGAGTTAATTAGTATTAATGTATAAATGTAAACCATGTGGCAGTACTAATTAAATAAATAAACAGTAACTTACATACATACTGCGTAAAACAGAGGTTTCGTCATACTAGAAAAGTTTCCGCTAAAACGCGTGCCAACGGCGGCCATTTTGTAGTAACTGTCAGTGTTGCACTTGATGCACTGACGTTAAAAAAACTTTTTATAAAAAATATTTTCAATGGTTACGGTTTGGTTTTGAGAGGTTTTGATTAATCAGTCAGTCTATCAATCAGTCACAATATTTTGTTTGAAAGTAGACAAAGTGATATTTTTATTTCAAACAACTATGTTACCACCACAGATATTTGTCACGACCTTTTTTTAAATAAAAAATATAGTTGCATTGCTTTGCATTGTTGCTACATTGCGTTGCTATTGTACTTCTTTTATCTTCTTTGTGATTGTTATATTCCTTGTGTTTTTGTATAATAAAAAGTTAATGGTAGTTAAAAAAAAAAACTCTAGTGATGAACCCAACCCAAAAGGGTTCCTTTAGAACTACGCAAAGCCCGATTGAATCAGATATTATGCTAATAAGCCTTATTCTGATAAACCGAGCTTACCAAGCCTTAATAGATAATACTTTAGTACAGTTCTGTATACAGGATTAGTCGCAATGGCTTACGTGCTCATTGTACTAGTTTGTCAAAACGTGAGAGGCTGTATTGTCACAAAATTGCTGATCATATCTTGAATACCTATTCGTGATTTTAAATTCAAATTGTTTATTTATTATAATAAGAGCGATGTATGTTGTAGCCTTTAGCCCAGTTGCTAGAATGCTTGGATCAATGATTATGACGTGCTCAGCGGGAATGAATACATCGTGAGGAAACCCACATTCTCGAAAAACGTATTTTCGGAGGTATGTGATCTAACCTGTATTGGGCTGGTTTTCCCTTTGCGGGTTAGAAGCTCAGACAGACAGTCGCTTCTGTATAAAATCAGACCTGTCAAATCTTCAGATTAGGTAAGAAGATCCTGTGAAAACCGGGATAATACTAGGGATATGATGATGATATTGTATGTTCATAGATTATGGCTCTGATATGAAACCGCCTCGATGAAATTCTTTGTTGGTAAACCATTTGATTAGACAGTTATTTCGTTTATAAAAAGTTAGCTACTCACTTATGTGTTTTTGGACGTATGTGACCTAACCTGCAATGGGCCTGGTTTTCCCTTCGGGTTGGAAGGTCAGAAGGGCAGTCGCTGCAAAAAACAGACATGTCAAATCTTCAGGTTAGGTAATCGAACCATATTATAAAAACGAGACACTAGGAAGTAGAATATTCATATGATATTTGCGAGATTATAGTCGACTAAGTGCCTGTGTTTCTACTTAGTCTATCTCCTGAAATGTTGAGCACATCAGCATTCTTCCGAATAGTACGCGCTGTCAGAATTTTAACACTATCCCAGAATACATGAAGTCGATTTTTTTTTTGTTTATTATGAAAATGTCGGTGGATTTCGATGTCACTGGATATCACGCGTCGATTTTTTTAAAATGAACAAAACAATAGATAATTAATCGACTTTATAATATTTTTCAGTTTGCTTGAGATCTGTAGTATTTATTATCTATGTGCTGTTGAAGTTCTGTATAGTCTGTCAGCCAGTGAGTAGTGAAGAAGGCACTTAGATTTTTTTTATGGACAGTCAGTACGGAGGAGCTTTTATCAAAACTTTTAAATCGATATAATTAGACGCTTTTTATTTCGAGATCTAAAAATTTTGTTTTTAGTAACGTATGATTTTGGTTTTGTTTCAGGTACATTACTTTATTTTCTTTGCTAAATACGATATCGGGGGAAATTGAAGGTGAGATTTATTTTTCTACTTTATTTTTTTAAATTACTCTTCTATTATCCTATCTTCTCATATTTTCCTCTTATTTACTCTATAAGAAGTTGTAAGTAGCTTTTTCAATCACTTATTTGTATGAAAACTTTAGAAGAAAAAAAGCCTTTAATAATAAATAAACAAAAAACACACGCAAGTTGTTTCTCACTAAATTATGAATGTCGAAAGTAATGAAAGGCCTACTTATTCAAATTAGCAGGAGTCTCACCACAAAATTACCCAAATTGAGTGCTCTGCCGGTCTGTTTGCGAACACCAAAAACTATATTTTGTTCTTAATTTGCAATAAAAAAGGCTACCGTGACGGCCACCATTACGACGCGATCAAGATTAGTTAAAACCTCTGCTACTAATATAAGGGCGCGTCTTGGAGCTCCGTTTAGATTGGACAAGTTACCCTACTTGCAAATTAAGTTGCTTATTTATACATTTTTATAACAAGAACAGAGACAAAAGCAACAACTCATTACGTATCGAAATTTCGAATTTATTACCTACATAAATTTACTAATGAATATTTAGATTAATATTAAAACTTTTGTTTTTTTTTACCAACAAGTACCGTGCTTCGGAGGGCACGTTAAGCCGTTAGTCCCGGGTATTAGCCGTAAAAACACCTCCACCAACCCGCATTGGAGCAGCGTGGTGGAGTATGCTCCATGCCCCCTCCGGTTGATAGAGGGGACGCCTGTGCCCAGCAGTGGGACGTATATAGACTGTTATAGATAGATATAGATAGGCAAGTGAAATGCATACGCTGTGATGTTTTAGTGTTGTTAGAAATAGTAAGTTGTGAAGTATCAGTAGGTCAAATAGAACGAATAATACTTATTTTACTGAGTAAAGTTTTATGGCGCAACAGTTGCGTGCGAAACGCCTTACTTAATAATAAAAATAAACATATTATGTACAAAAACCTATGCCAATAAAGGAAAAAGGCACTTTGGTTGTTTGTATGGCGAGATAACATTTGATATAATGAAATATAATGACAAACTACTTAATCGTATACAACATTTATCTCAAATCATACTAAGATCTTAATATTTGATAATAAAGCCCAATAAAATACTCAACAATCGGTACATCGCGTCATTTGGCTATGGGACTCAACATTTTTTTTTCTCTATACTTATATTTTATTATCAAACGCTGCTTTTACTTTTATTCATGATTGTCCCAACAACAAAATACTAAACGAGGCTCTTAAAATAATACCACACATTTGAAACGCACTATCAAAATGCACTAAACGAGCTCTTAACACTTGCAAATGGAGTAAGTTAACGAGCTTTTGATACTGGGAGATCACTAAATCTAAAGTCCGTTACTAAAGAATTCACTTGTGATGTAAATTCCTATGTTTCATTGTGAATTATTGAAGACGCAACAAAACAGTGTCAACACAAGCAAAACTGTAAGTCCTTGATATTAAAATAGTAATTTTTACAGCTATAAAATTTTGCATATTCATGTAATTACCATACAACATATTCGTATTAATACAATAACAAACAAGATATTTTCTTTTAGATACCTGTATTAACCCATATTTCAATGTTAATCAGCAATAAGGCTGATTAATTTAGGACATAACTTACCACGTTTGTTTTTAATAGATATTCATTGTTACCACCATAAAGGTTTCCACCATAACGGCCTCCGTGGTCCAGTGGTTGAGCGTTAGGTTTACGATCCGGAGGCCCCGGGTTCGAATCCCGGTGGGGACATATCACAAAACTCACTTTGTGATCCCTAGTTTGGTTAGGACATTACAGGCTGATCACCTGATTGTCCAAAAAGTAAGATGATCCGTGCTTCGGAAGGCACGTTAAGCCGTTGGTCCCGGTTACTACTTACTGATGTAAGTAAGTAGTCGTTACATGTGCCATGTCAGAGGCCTTTGGCGGCTCAATAGTAACCCTGACACCAGGGTTGATGAAGTTGGTACTCCACCTCACAACCCACACGATAGAAGAAGACCATAAAGGTCTATTACAGGATTGTTGAAAGTGTGACTGAATTACATGAGCTTACACTGCGCACACCGAGTTACCAATGTTATTTACATTGGTAACTCTGTACCATGGAAAGCAAAAAGTTACTGCGAACTAAATCGTTTCAAACGAAGCATAGCGGGGTGGTTGCGGCATTGCTAATTCAGCGATTTGTTTGCTTCCACTTTGACAAATAGCGATAGATAAGAAATTCGTGTTAATGGAGTTGTTTATGTTTTAAAAATAGACAATGCTTTTTTCATGCCTGTTATTTAAATCCTTGTTTGCGGTACTTACAATGTAACCGTAAAGAGAACCGCGGTTTTGTGGAGTTTATGTTCACATTTTTTCATTACTTACACGTTAGTGGCTGTGGCCTAGAATTGAGAAAATCTACAAATAAGTATACGTTATAAAAGTTGACCATGTTTTGTACAAAATTATGGACTTTATATTACGTACAGGAGACGAACGTACAAGTTGTCATTAAGTTTACCATAGAAATTTTACATACATTTATAATCAGTATACCTACAACTTGCAGATCAAACACTTTTGATCGTTATGTTATGTTGGTCGATAAGTCGGCAATCCAGCTTATTATCTTCCAAGGTGTTAGAAGGACACAAATCTTTCTGCAGGTTTTTGCGAAGATAAACAGTTGAACGTATTCTATATATAATTTTGTTCTTGCTTCAGTTCCACCTATCACGTTGATCTAACAGAAAGCTCGATGATGTGTTGGTATTTAATTCATCTTGCGTCTTCCAATGGATGTACTTCTGACTATCCCTTTATATCGACCCCCGTAGTCGACGATTTCCCTCATTCGGCGCTTGTCGCTATCGCTCCACTTAATTCTTTCAAATATTATTCTCTAAGACGACGCGGTGAGGCGAAGTTCGCGGCCAACTGGGCACCCGCAGGCCTGTTGTCTTAAATTTTGTACCGGGTGAGAGCCCTCAGCGGTCCCCATTAGTTAATGCCATTTGCGGCAAAACAATAAGTCACGTGAACAAAAAAAATCTGACCACCCCAATTGGGATATAGTTGTAAGCTTGTGTTATGTTGTTCAATCCACCATAGAATACTATAATCAAAAAACTTTGCGAATTACCCGCTCGTGACTTGAAAACAAATAGTATAGTAACATTAGTGAATGGTCACCTTGGAGCAACCAGACTCGGTAACCTGATTAAAAAGGTCATCGCATCACAGTAGTAACAAAATATTAAACCATTAATATTTACACTCGATACAATGTAATCTTAATAACTCGTAACCGATTCTTAGTGGCGTCTGAAAGATATTGCTAGCAATAAGGAAAATAATTAAGTCCACAATGTATTGTTATAGACATTTTTATTGTATTTGTTATATAAATATACCAAAGTACAATTGTATAATATAACAAATACAATAAAGATGTGGTAAATATGTGTGTGTGTGGTGTGTGGTTGTGGTTGATATAAATTATGAATTAAAAATATATATATATATATATATATATATATATATATATATATATATATATAAATATTTACCTTTATTTTTACTACTCTATATAGATAAAGTTTAGATACCCAAGTAGGTATCTACTTGTAAAGTATAAGGATCCTATTTCACTAAGACACCATAGTGGCGCTACCAACAAAATGTATACAGTTGCATTAAAATATCTCACCTGTAGGGTTAATATGCGCAACGCGATGAAGTTTTGTCATGTCACGGTCACAATTATATCGTTTTGTCGATTGGTGCTAATATTATTATGTGAACCCAAATAAGTCGTGTCGTACTGTCAAAATACGAAAATAAAACACGCATGTTAGGGAAAAAAACAAACTCATCCATTTCGAAAAAAAATATTGGATCGATTGATAATTTTATCATGTAGCCCTGCTGGTATTAGCTTGGTTACGCAACGAAATTTTGTTTCACATATCCTTGAGTTACCCGCTGGTGTCCTTGTAAAGTAGGGTTCTTGTTTTCTTTTTTTCAAAACTAGCGTTAAAAATATTTAATGTTTAATGTATTGATGACTTTTATGAGGTTCTTTTAAGTTATCATAATTGAAATACCAAAAATTGCTGCATGTTTATTTTTAGTTAAATATAGGGCTGAATTTTATATTTCACAAAAGATAAACGGTATAAACTGCCCACATTCATTCAAATTAATGTCACTTTTATTAAATAATACTGAAGGGCAACTTCGTTCCAAATCACTTTGGGCTATTTGTGTAGTAACATTTATTTAAATTAATGTGGTCGGTTTAATATATTTATACTGTTTAACTCTTGTCAGTTGATTAATTTAAGGGAGCATAGTGGGACGTTATATGACAATAAAGAGAAGGCGAGCAGAATGACATGAAATTTTAATAATTCTCGGTATTCCTAAAGCTGAAAGCACATCAGTTGGGAAAATCTTACGTTAACGCGGTTATTATCATAATTAAAACACATAATAACGGGTTCTTACCGCGTTTAAAGTAGGGATATGACACTCCCGATATTTCGACACTGTTACAAGTGCCATGATCACGGGATGACTGGTGAGATTGGAGTGAAGTAGTTAGACCCATAATTTTCTACGGGCAGACATATCTGTCTACCCTCTTCCTTTGCCGCTTGTTTATCAGTCATCCCGTGATCATGGCACTTGCAACAGTGTCAAAACTATCGGGAGTCTCATATCCCTACTTTAAACGCGGTAAGAACCCGTCATTATGTGTTTTAATCTTACGTTAAGTTAATCCCATACATTTTTATCACTGTCTCAATTGATTTTCATAATCGTTTTCAACTTCAGTAAGGCCCGGATTCTTCAGAATCGTATGCGACTTAGTTATAGTAGCTATTGCAGAATAGATTAGGTCACTAATTGGTTTGATTTTTT
Source organism: Pectinophora gossypiella (assembly GCF_024362695.1). Classification (NCBI taxonomy): domain Eukaryota; kingdom Metazoa; phylum Arthropoda; class Insecta; order Lepidoptera; family Gelechiidae; genus Pectinophora; species Pectinophora gossypiella. The sequence goes on from NC_065417.1 coordinate 10,701,292, forward strand.
TAAATAAACAAAGCGATATATTACCAACGGTTATCCTATTTTAGTTATAATGTTTGTTCATATGATTTCATTGTAACTAACAATCAATTCATATAATTATTCAATTCATTTAATTGTTATTCATCCAATTAACCAAATTGGAGATGTCCTTAGAAAAGGCTTAGTACGATCAACTCTGAACCGGCGTGCGTGTATGAAGCGATTGATGAATGTGGAGGAAGCAAGTGTGTCAGGATCGAAGCAAATGGAAGTCTATAGTCGCTGCTTACTCCTGTGTAGTGTGAGAGACCTAATTTTCAATTTGGCTAATTTAATATGCAGTTAATTTGCATAAACGCGAGTCAGCGACCCGGCCTCTCGGCACCCTCTATCACCCTCTTCAGAAAGAGATTTCGGCTAAGCCCGAATAAACGATAAAGCTAAACTGAAAGAATCTATACTTTTTCTTTATTCCAGAAGAGAAAATAATAACTATGTCTTCATTTGTTTCAGATCGCTACGACTTACTACTTGACCTATACAACACGGATCTGTTCTCAAGTGACCAATATGAAATCGACGATAGCTATTCAGCTTTCAGATTTAAGCCATCAAATCCGATATCAGAACCAGTGGAGAAGAGTTCTTTCCAAGAAGCAACAATATCTAGTCCTTTTATACTGAATACTATTTTTGTATTAGACAAGCATACGTCACCGTGTTTATTTTCTATAACTGACAAAGATGGGTTGAAACTGTCTCTGTGTCTCACTCTAGCAGGAGAAGACATAACTAGAATAACCTTAGACGGGAAAGGTATACCGACTGGAGGTGTTTCGTTCACTTCATATGGAAATTTGACGACGTGGACGAAAATGCTGTTGCATGTTGAAGATACCAGAGTAACTTTGTATGTGAATTGTATGAAGATAGATACTAGTGAGTTTGACGAGGTCGTCGAGGATGTTGTTCTGTCAAACGATGCCGTGCTGAACTTAGGACACTATGGGAAAGGAAGCCAATTTTTTGAGGTAAGTCCAGTTTCTCACTTTGCTTTTTCCTGAAATATTTTTAACTTTTTAAGGAAAGGATAGATACTTATGTAGTTTAATCACACTATTTCAAGTATGCTCGTGGTATACCTAATTTTACCTAATTTTGGAAAACAGACATACCAAAACTGCAAAAGAGAAGGAAAAAAGTATATAATTATATATATTTTTTTCGTCAACCCGGATTGTTGTAAACGTCAACTGACGAATTATGTCTTCTTCAACGTCATCGTGTAGTGTTGGAGACAACAATACTACATCGAAGAAGATGCTATTTATTTAAGTTGCAAGTTTTTAACTTCAGCTGGTCAAAGCATGACATAATGTTGCCATACGCTTTCAACTTAAAACAACCACGGCTAAGATAAAAAAAACACATAATATTACTTATTCTTTTCTACTTATACTAAGGCCCGTATTTATAAACCGATCTCAATACCGCTCTCAAGAGCGATATCAACTGAGTCACTCTCAAGATGTAAACAGCGTCTTAAGTGCGACGTTAATTAATAGACGAATATTGAGCGCGTATCACATGATATCGATCTCAAGTTCAGGATCTCAAGTAAACGTCCTAATTGAGTGAACTATAGACCGAACGAATCAACGTTTCGTTCCTGCTTTAAAAAAATATTTCGGTTTAGGGCTTCAAACATATTAAAAATTGTTCAATTCTTTACTAAAATGTTAAAATTATTATAATTCAAACGTAGGTTATTTAAATTTATTATAAAAACGGTCATTTAACGTTTTAAAAATAATTTGTTATGATTTCAAAACGCAATGTGTAGTGAAAACAAAACGCAACAAACATCATTCTCAAAAAAAAAGACGCGTCCTTCGCAACCACTTGTTTTGTTTTTGTATAGTTTAGACTTTAGTTATCAATAATAAACGTAAAGTAATTACTGTCCATAACGATGTCAACAATTAAGAAGCATATTTTTACTCCCCTCGAGAAAAAAACTTTTTTGGATATATTGAAAAGATACTCCTCGGTGATAGAGAATAAGGATACCGATGGCGCTTCATTACGCGCAAAAAATGAAGCTTGGGATATTGTAACCAGAGAATACAACGCAAGCCCTCATGCTACCAATCAGGTAAACAAAGTTATTTAACCTTTGGTGCGCGATTTCCTCTCGCTTTTTGCTAGTTTTTTATAATTGCATCCTTGATTTTAGGTTACAAATAAACAACTTAGGAGATTGTGGATGAACCTCAAGCAGCGGCAAAGGGAAGCACTGACAAAAGAACGTCAACATCGGCTAGCTACTGGAGGAGGGCCTGCAACCAGTGATGCAGTTGTAGACCCAGATGTGTCTGAGGTGGCCCCTGCTCTAATAGTTGGTATCGATGATGCTGTTGACTCTGATACAATTCCAGGTAAGTAATTTTCTTCTAATATAGCATCACGCCTATATCGCCGAAGGGGTAGGCAGAAGTATATAGTAAATACAAAATCACTACTTGCCAGCTATGTTTAAGTCTGAGGGGTGAGCCTATGGCCAATGGTCTAGAGCCAGAGCTGGGATTCAAACCTGGCAGTATGTTGTAAGCCACACATTCTCCAAAAACAGCTATCATCAATTCTATCATTTTTAAATATGTAAATTAGATCTTTTTTATATTTCTCTGTTTAAATTACTTTGTTCCAGTAACCGCTGACCTTGCCGTCCAAGAAGTAAATATGGACTTGCAGCCCGTCTCTTGTCTTCCCTCAACTTCTTCCCAAATACCATCCACCAGTGCATTTTCTTCATCACCATTCCCATGCGCTGTTGTTACACAAGCACCACTTGCCCTTGCCCCAACCCGGACAACATTGACACCACCTCCACCTGGAGTAGGTCCACTACTGTCTCTCACTACAACCACTCCACCACCAGCTCTCCCTACAACCACTCCACCACCACCTCTCCCTACATCCACTCCACCACCACCACCTCTTACTGCTTCCACTCCACCACCACCTCTTCCTACATCCACTCCACCACCACGTCTTCCTACCCCACCTCCACGTTTTCCTACTCCACCTCTTATTAACCCATCAAATACAGCTACCCAAACTTTTCAAAGGCATAAAAGTTCTATTCTGGATAAGGAATATAAAGACAGACAGAGACGGGCTAATGAGATTCATGAGTTGGAGGTTTTATTGTTAAGAGAAAGAATAAGAGAAGCAAAGGCGAGAGCAGACCTCGCAGAACTTCAACTGCAGCAGCAGTGTTCGTCAGGTACATCAGTATTATCTACTTGCTCATCATACTATTTTAAAAACTAGTATAGCTTTGTTAAGTCCTGGGATAATAACACTTTTCATCTAATTTGTTTCAGATACTGCAACTGATGCCTGAAGAGGGGATGTGGCATAATATAATAAATGGAATATTGTTAATTTATTAAATAAAAGCATATAAGTCAATATATAAAATATGTTTTATTAAATAATTTCAAATACTATTCAATCACAAAGCACTGCTCATAAAGATTATTGGTAATAATTTTCAACAATTGAATTTCTAATTAAAAATCCAATGCTAGTGCTTGGTATTAAACTATCTGTTTCTTCTTGTTCATCATTCTGATTCTCATCAAAAACCATGACATCATTTAAAATTAATGACAAGTTGTGTAATACCGCACATGATACAATTATATGAGAAACAGTTGACAGTTTGTTACCTAGGCCTCTAGATAAACAGGGAAACCTCCGCTTCCAAATGCCGAATGTTCTTTCCACAACATTTCTGGTTTTTATTTGAGCTCTATTGTACCGTACTGAGGGAGCATCTTCGGGGGCAGGTCTTATAGGTGTGAGAACAAAAGGTAGTGTAGGATACCCATTGTCTCCGACAAGTCTTCCATTTAAAATACCCTGCGTGTATTTTATGTAAACTGATGACATTTGAAATATCCTAGAATCGTGCATGCTGCCTGCCCATCTGGCTACTATGTCTAATATTTCCCTGCGGGGCCCTGCAACAACCTGGACATTAATAGAAAAATCTGATTTCCTATTTCTAAAGACTTCATGGTGCTGGCACCCTGGTGTTGATACAATTTTAACATGGGTACAGTCAATAGCTCCATCGATCCCGGGAAGTCCAGGCCACTGTCCATGTCTACCCATCTCTTTAAACAATTCTCTGTTTCTGTTAGCCTCTGCTCCTCGGGGAAACTTTATGTAGTGTGTATGCAATTGAGCTAGCAACTTTGAAACCTTCGTAATAATATTTGAGGCGGTAGGCTGTGATATGTGCAGTAAGTCTCCACAGACTATCTGAAAAGGCAAGGTTTGTGTAAGTCATTTATGTAAAATTAAATTACTACCTATTACTAACTTATTCCTGTCCTGGACACAGGCTTTCTTTCATTTACTCGTTCAGAAGGATATGGTGCATTGCTCTACTGTATTCAGACCTCAAGATGTTCAGATACATAGTAATTTCGGTGTTCATTGTGCTGTCACTTACATTTTTTAAAGACAAAAGTAGAATAATTAGTATTGAATAAATTCTAGCTTACCTGAAATGACGCTGTAGCATAAAATCTCAGAGTTAATAAAACTGCTATTTCCGGAGCAATCGGTAGACCTCTGTTGTCCTGTTTTTCTAAGTCACTTCTCAGTAACGATGTTATAAACAATACAGATTCTTGGCAGAATCTGTATCTTTTCTGGAACCGATCCGCTCGCATTTCAAAGGGATTTTCGGCGTCCCTGATATAAACTTTTGGCAAACGATACGCATCTTGCCATAACAAATCGTCGTAATGATCTAAATCGTCGTAATAATTGATTTCTTGTAAAATATTTTCTAATTCCATTATCGCGAGATCACAAAACCCGCACTCAAGTCACGGTTTGACGGCACTCAGCAAACACGATCTTAAGTAACATCTTGAGAGCACTCTTGAGAGCCGAGTTTCGTTTATTAATACGGCGTCACTCAGTTGATATCGTAACCCTAAACGCGCACTTAAGTTCCGTTTATTAATAAGGACGTCATCTTAAGAGCTCACTCAAGATAGATCTCAGAGATAAGAGCGGTTTATAAATACGGGCCTAAGTAGTACACATACATAAACTCTTAATTAAACAGCCTATATACGTCCCACTGCTAAGCACAAGCCTCCCGCCAATCAACCGGAGGGTTATGAAGCATACTCCACCACGCTGCTCCACTGCGGGTTGGTGGAGATGTTTTTACAGCTAATAGCCGAGACCAGCGGCTTAACTTGCCCTCCGAAGCACGGAATCATACAATTTATAGATTGTTTATTGTTTCAGTAATATAAGTAATTGATTTTGATATTATAATTATCCATATAAACTAAATAATTGGAATTGGCAGTGTTCAAGACATTGTAAGTCTATATTTCTCAGTACCTTTTCTTTGTTTGAAAAGGTACATAGAAATATAGAAAAGAAAAATATATATTATATATACTAAATAAACAAATGGACGGACGCATAAACGTTTTGAATAGCTAACTTTACATATTATATTTTTTTTATTAAATTTGAATTGTAATAAATAATTTTAATGTAATATAATTAAAGTTTGGTATTTGTCATTTATATGATTTAAAAAATATTAATTCGCCAAGTTCCACATTCATATAAATAAAAATACTCTGATAATTAGTAATAATTAATGGAAGGGAAGGGATTTTAGATTCCTAAGATAAGTAATGAAGCCATCAAATCCGATATCAGAACCAGTGGAGAAGACCCTATCTATAGAGTAATGAAGGCGATTACTCCACCGACAAGAGCGCAGCTCTTAAATAAAGAGAGAGAGAGAGAAGATAAGTATGCTGAACAAGGGGTTAGCCAGGTTGGAACCGATTGCGAAAAGCGACAGGAACAGTGATGAAAATGTATGGGATCGACAATCCCATGTCCCATATATTTTTACCACTGTCACTGTCTTTTTCGAAGGTAATCGTTTGCAACTTGGCTAAAGCCCCGGTACAGGACAGCTTACCAAGCCATCACCAAGATGTCTCGACTTCCATCATACAAGAGAGATACTAGAGAAGCTCGGTGGCGCAACGGTAAACGCGCTCGGTCTGCGATTGTTGAAGTTAAGCAAGTTTCGCAAAGGCTGGTCATAAGATGGGTGACCACAAAAACAAAGTTTTCATCTCGAGCTCCTCCGTGTTTCGGAAGGCAAGTTAAGCCGTTGGTCCCGGCTGCATTAGCAGTCGTTAATAACCACCAATCCGCACTGGGCCTGCGTGATGGTCTAAGGCCCGATCTCCCTATCCATCCATAGGGAAGTCCCGTGCCCCAGCAGTGGGGACGATAATGGGCTGATGATGATACTAGACAGAGTGAGACCCCTATATCGGCTTTAACGACATGCCCGGGATAGTAACAGCAAAACTATTTTTTTTCTTTAGGTGTTTACTCTTAGTCTAGCCAACAAAGAAAATAGTCTTTGGAAGGAAGTGTGGCAGACGGGAAGCCGTTCGCACGAAAATTGGATTCGAAGAAATCATAATAAACTGTAATTTAATATGTAGGTCGTCAGCTGAAAATAAAATCATGAAAGTATCAGTTCAATCAGAACATATCGGTTTGAAAGCAAAATGTTGTTACAACAGTGATTATAGTGTCTTCATTTACCTACGTTTGTAATAAAATATACAGGGTGTTAGTGACATAGTAACGAAAATTTTGAGGGATGATTCAGTCCATGATTCTGAGTCGATATCAAGTGGAATTTTCCGTCGCAAAAATATGGAACTGGAAATAATTAAAATGAAACCGTAAAAATGTGTATGAATTTTCCGAAACAAAATTCCACTTGATATTAACTCAGAATCATGGTCTCACTAATTCCCCTCAGTATTCGTTATGATGTTACTAACACACTGTATGTATACTAGTTTAAATTTTCAAGAAGTATCTTAGAATGAACTGCTTTTCATGTCGGAAATATCGAAGATGTACTATCATTTCTGCATTTGAATCCCTATTCAGATGTTTTTGTGTTCAAGAGAATTTAATAGAGAATGACAAGATAGAATCTTTTTAGCTTAAATAAAAAAATAATAATGACATTCTTTATATTATATCATCGCAACAACCACGAAATAAACGCCTTTTTGAAAAATCACTTTCAGAGCTGATTTTTTTTTTATTTATTGAGAAAAACTGACAGCACGGAACCTTCAAAATTTTTTAACTACAAACGAAAGCTAGATTGAGGCCAATTACAAGCTTCTACATATAAAACAAAATCACATCAAAAGAGAGTTAGTATTTCATTAAAGACTGCTGATTTTGTTTCACACGCGTTTTAGACCTAGAGACATAGAGACGGCCAATCAATTCGCGACACCAAACACTTCAGAACTCCGATACTGACCCCGCCGGCGGCGTGGTCGACGATTTGCCCTATTCAGCGCTTATCGCTATCGATCCACTAGGGCGAACTGGGCACCCTCAGCTCCCCATTTGTCCGGCCAAGTAGTTACTGCCATCTGCGGCAAATCTATAATAAGTCATATAAAAAAAAGCGTTTGAGACCAGGTAAAAATTTGTAGTCGCAGAAAAGAAATCGAGTTTTTTTGAAGAAAAAGCCAAAAAATATATTATTTTTCAAAAATGTTCTTACGTGGTTTTTGCTATAAGGCGTCGTAATGTGGATCTGTTTAGCTACTCCAGCAGCTGCAATAACATTTATGTTACAGTGACAACATTCTATTGCACTTGAAGCAATATTCTCGCTATCTTCTCATACATAAACACTGCAGTGGAAGTAACTCTCTCAGCACAGCTGTATTAGTATTCAAAACCCATGTGCTGTGAGCATTCTGCTAAGTACGAATCGATTACAATATGCTGTGGATTGTTTGGAGACGCTACAAAAACAATACGTTGGTAAGCCGACTACACCAAACTTGTTCATTATCTCCCTAGCGTTATCCCGTTCCGTACAGGGTTCGCTTACCTAATCTGAAGATTTGACAGGTCTAGTTTTTTATAAAAGCGACTGCCTGTCTAACCTTCCAACCCGCAAAAGAAAAGTCACATACCTCCAAAATGCATTATCTCGGGAATGTGGGTATTTTCTTTTACCGCTTAATACGTGACAATCATTTATGATCCAAACGTGAATTCAAAAGTCATTAATTTAGGCCCGTGCCGGAATTCGAACCTGCGACCTCACTGTGGGACACAAGCGTTCTGTCTACTGAGCTACCACAGCTACACACTACTACCACGGCTATTTCACCAGGTTTCTTTTCTATTTTTTATTTTATTATCAGGGTTATTATTGAGTCGCCAAGAGCTCTTGGCCCTTGTAACAACTTCAGTAAATAATAGTGAGCACCAATTTCTGAAGTACGGAAACCAAACCTAATAAACCTGTGCCAATAGCTTTTATGAATGTTTTATGTTTGTATGTATATTCAGTGAAATTAGCTGTCAGAGCTAAATTAGTAGTCGAGGCTCATGCGTTGGAGGATTCCGCTAAACACGAGTAGATTAAATTTTACGACACGAGCGAGCTTGTATTAATTTTCTAAAGCAACTTTGTTAACTCAGACGCTAAAATTTTGTACTGATAAGGCTGAAACGGAACGTAGTATGTCGGATAATTAAATTTCCTGCAAATAGCTTCAAATTTGACATCAGAATTAAAGCTGAGTGAATTGCGGGTAGGTACTTAGTTGGATGGCTGTACCTAATAAATAATCATTGGCCTTATACGTCTGTTTCAGACGATTTATGACGCCATTGCCTCGAAGAAATGCACTTTCTTTCATGGCTGTGCAAGCCAATCCTAGAGCGGCAAACTCTACCATACACTCTGCAGGAGAAATATCCAACTGGTGAATTGTTGTCGGTTTGATGGCGTTTCATTCTCCTGCTCGCCAGTGTGTCAAACCAGGTGTGGTTGTGAGTGTCGCGTCCACCGAACACATGCTTCTTCCACACGTCTCGATCATCAGCGAGCTCCTCCCATGCCTCGTAGTAAATTCCGAATGGCTCTTTTGACGCAATCTTTGAATCGGAGTACCGCTTAACTTAGCAATAGTACCTATAAGTAATAATAAAAAAAAAAATTTTTTTTCGCCGGAATTTTACAATATCGGAATTGTGGACCTCCCAGTAAGCAATTTAATATGCTCATGTCGGGAGTGACCACGCTGCTTCCGAGGGTTACAATATATAAACGTACCTGATGACAGCCTAATGATAGTTCAATAAGGATTACCTTAACCATACGGCCTCCGTGGTCCAGTGGTTGAGCGTTGGGCTCACGATCCGGAGGTCCCAGATTCGAATCCCGGTGGGGACATATCACATAAATCACTTTGATGAGGTTTGGTTAGGACATTACAGGCTGATCACCTGATTGTCCAAAAAGTAAGATGATCCGTGCTTCGGAAGGCACGTTAAGCCGCTGGTCTCGGTTACTACTTACTGATGAAAGTAAGTAGTCGTTACATGAGCCATGTCAGGGGCCTTTGGCCGCTCAATAATAACCCTGACTCCAGTGTTGATGAGGTTGGTACACACGATAAAAGAAGACCTTAACCATCATGCAATAAACTTTTCAACCTTCTCAGGATAACAAGCATAATGTCATGTTGTAAATGTAAATTTTCTTAGCTATTACAAAATACCAACTTCATTAAGTTACAACGTTTCGCACATTCTTTTATTTAGTACATGTTTTTGAGTATTTTCACGCAGTCGCGTCGTATCCTACTTTTGTTTGGGTCTTGTACGTAGCTGTCTTAGTTTTGATTTTATAACATGAAATTAGCATATTCTTTACTTATACAGTTTCTTAGAGAATTGTGTTGCATAGCTTAGCATATTTCCGTGTGTTTTGTAAATATGATAAAACTATATCAGCTTGAGGAGCTCGGTGGCGCAGCGCTAAACGCGCTCGGTCTGCGATTGTTGAAGTTAAGCAACTTTCGCAAAGGCCGGTCATAGGATGGGTGACCACAAAAAAAAAGTTTTCATCTCGAACTCCTCCGTGCTTCGGAAGGCACGTTAAGCCATTGGTCCCGGCTGCATTACTACATTACGCACTGGGCCCGCGTGATGGTTTTAAGGCCCGATAGGGATATCCATCCATAGGGAAGGCCCGTGCCCCAGCAGTGGGGACGTTATGGGCTGATGATGATGATATCAGCTTTATTTCCCGGCTTCTACTAGGAAGCGTTGAAACTCATTTCGCGTTTGACCACAATCTCACCTTGTCTATAAATTGGTTTCGAAGAGTAAGTTGGCACCGAACTGTAAAAACGGACATAGATGCTTAAATTATAAGCAAGAAGACACTCGCAGACAGACAGAGACGCACCAAACAGAGTACTGCGGGGCAGAAGGGGAAGAGCTACACTGCTCTATTTTTCCTTAAAAAAAGTACCGTGGAGATTGTTTTACGGATAAAAACGTGGCTCTTAAATTAGCTATGAAAATCTTTAAAACGATAATAAAGTATTAAAAACAGTGTGGTGCTACATTTTATATTCCATTAAGTATAACCATAGAATAAGTAATAATACTACGTATATAACGGCTATTATCTACTTCCCACCAGCGGCTGAGCTGGCTTTACCTCACCCCCCTCGGCCTTACTTCAGCTTTCAATCGTATGGCGTCAAACGTCACACACACAGATGCGCGTGTACGATAACGTCAACGTGTAGTGTCTGTGTAAAACAAGATTTTTTTTGTGAAGTATCCGGGATGGTATGACGTAAAAAAAATCTTTAAAGCGAACAAACTCCACTGTCGTAAACTCCAACAGAGAAATTGTGTCCTTTAAAACATGTTGGTTTATTACATGGGCGATCACCTTGCACCATTACTGTTCGTCACAACCATTATTAGAACTTTGTACCAAATGTGGCTGCATAATTTATTATAATTACTGAGTTTATTCCTGTATGTAAAAAGACATACAGAAGCAAATTTTCATGAAACAGTTCATTCCTTTACGCTCTTAAAGTTTGTATTTATATTAAAATTTACACTTCAAAGTTTTAGCGCTATTTACTCACTGGACCATGTTGCAAAAATATAGTACGAAACGTGTGGTTTTACTGTTAGCTTATATTAAGGTACACAGACGCGGCATCGAGAGAGTTCCGGTACAACCCAGCTACTTCATACAAAACACGTCGTTTTACACAGACACATTGACGTTATCGTACACGCGCATCTGTGTGTGTGACGTCTGACGCCATACGATAGAAGACTAAAGTAAGACCGAGTGGGGGAGGTAAACCAGCCAGCATTAATGTTCGAGATGTTTAGCACCTCACACACAAAATTACAGCGTGCGGTTTCATACGAATTCCCGCTTCCCGCCTCGCAACGCTTGCGGTACCACTCTAGTGTGCATTGGTTTTTAATGTCGACTTACCAACAAAGGAAGGAAGTAATTTGCACGTGAAAATTCGAAATTTTCAAGCATTGTCAATGTGAAATTCAGGGCGTTCAGTGGTCAGTCTTCTGACATAATTTTGGTGAATAGTATGAAAATGAAATGCAAAGGGGTATTTTGTACCTAACTACTTTTTCTCTTATTCCTTTCTATTGTAGTGTTTAAATAGTTTGTGCATGATTGCTAGTGGCTTATTATATAACAAATTCTACGGTGAAATGGGAATGTATTTCATTACATCCACTTTGTTTCTATTTTTGAGGTGACTTATTGTTGTAGATTTCCTCTGATGACATTTAAATCGGGAGCGCTGAGGGATCTCATTCGTTACACAAATTTAAGACAACAGGCCAGTAGAGCGCGAACCTGGATTGCATTTGAAAGAATTATTTTTGAAAGTAATTCTTTCCAAATTTTTTTTCTTTCTTATTTTTCTTGCTTTTCGATTAATTATCGACGCTTGCAATAAACGCTGGATGAGCGATGTGATCGACCACACTGGCGGTGTCTGTATCGGCGTCCTGTAGTGTTTGTTGTTGCGAGCTGATTGGCCGCGTCTACGGCCAGAGTAATCGGGTCAACAAGGTCGTATATTACGTTGAAGGAGGATTTAGGTTTACCGAAGTAAGCCAGCTAACCCGATCTCTCACGTCATCCTGGATTGCGTAAAAGTTGCAACACAACGGTCACAAATCCTCAAGCAAGTGGCCCGCCTGCGAACGCCTCATGAGCCTTGTGCAAGATAGCACAAGTTTTTATAGAAATTTACCTTTTGATATAGTTTTTTATTGAAAAAAAAAATTTTTTTTTACACTAGAACCGGTTTATTATTGGTAAGTCGCCAATAAGGCTTCTGAGCTTTTGGAGCTTGGTTGGCTAGTATAGCCAATAATTATTATTCTATATGCGGAAAACAGAGCCCATAATCATACCAAAGCAACTCGTTTCTCATCAATACATTGTCATCTTCTACAAGACTCTCTTCCAATACAAACAAAGCAGGGTTAATAAATCATTATGTCATCGTTACATCTGCCAGTGATAGCTTATCAATATGACGCAAGAGGGATTCCCAGAAAGTTCTTGTATATGATACGAATTATATTATGTTATTTAGGTAGGTACTTAATACCTTGATAGTAGTAGCAACCTATAACCTCTACGCTATCAAACTTGAAAGTTATCACTATAGATTGCAATTATAATTTCCCAATCAATATATTATGTTAGTTCTAAAAGTAAGTAGGTATTGAGGAAAGGTATATCTTCTTCTATCGTGTGGGTCGTGAGGTGGAGTACCAACCTCATCAACCCTGGTATCAGGGTTACTATTGAGCCGCCAAAGGCCCCTGACATGGCTCATGTAACGACTAAGTACTTACTTATATCAGTAAGTAGTAACCGGGACCAACGGCTTAACGTGCCTTCCGAAGTACGGATCATTTTACTTTCAGCCCATAACTGCTACCACGCCTTTCACCACTGAGTCAGCTCTCCCTTTTCCACTATTACAAATTAATAAACAATTTTGGCGAACACATACATAATAAACCAAAAGCCAATTAGGGGACCGCGGAGTTAGCAAGCGGCAACTGTAAATTGAACTAAGCGCAACTGAATTTGTATAAACAATATTTCAACAACATATGTTGTTCGTACGAGTGTCCTTAATGAACTCATAAAGTCTGATTTAATATCGGATTTTGGCTACATTAGCGTAAAGTTAACTATGAAACTGAACTTAGTTTCCGTTTTCGCGTTATGGATTTATGGAGAACGGTAGCAGATATATACTACTAGTACATAAATAGCAGTAGTTCCTACTACCTAGTACTTTATGTATGTACGAGTATACTTACCTATTTCTTCTTCTATCGTGTGGTTTATAAGGTGAGCATGGATGAAGACTTTGATGACAGTGGAAGCAGCGAAGGTGGCGTCGTATCGAGTAAGTGGCTTTCCGTGGTCGTGCCTACCCTGACGAGAGATAGGCGTGATATTTTGCATTTGTATACTTACTTACCTATGTACCCTATAAGGTAAGTAGGTAAGTAACGGTAACGGTCTCCATGGTCCAGGTCCAGAGTTGTGATCACGATCCGGAGGTCCCGGGTTCGAATCCCCATGGGGACTAATCGCAAAAATCACTTTGTTTTCCCTAGTTTAGTTAGGACATTACAGATCACCTAATTGTCCAAAAGAAAGATGATCCGTGTTTCGGCACGTTAATTGGTCCATTGGTCCCGGTTACTACTTACTGAAGTACGTAGTCGTTACGGGTCATGTCAGGGGCCTTTGACGGCTCAATAATAACCCTGACACCAGGGTTGATGGGGTTGGTAATCCACCTCACAACCCACATGATAGAAGAAGATATATTATATAGTCTTATAGGACGGGAAACCTTCAATATACATACTATTCATCTCATGTTTATATTATGTCGTACATTCTAACAATCTAAGTTTAATTAATTACTCGTAAAGCGTCGTGATATACTTAGCTCCGCTAAGTCGATTATGGTTTGTTAACATGAACAGTTTATTGGGATTGAATGCTTAGTGCTTATTAGTAAGGAACAATGGGTCTTATTGTATAATTATTGCATGCCGTAGTAATAACTTTACTTAGATATCACAGTAGCTAGTATTAAACAAAACGTCTAATTAAAATACAGGGGGGTTAAAATGCCACATCGACGCAATTTATCTAAGAAAGCAATGGTGCATTTTGACATTTGCGCATATAAAAGTAAGTGCGCAATGCGAACAAATGTTAAATAATTGCTTTCTTACTTTCTCAGTTATAATGAGGGACTTTCTATGTTTACGTGCCCCAAATAAAATAGATCGCGCTGTACAAAATTGCCTTCCAACAGACATAATTACGCATCTTTTATCTTTGTTTTTGTATTGTTATTAGTTGTCAGGTTTTTACTATTTAGCAGAATGTTAAGTTAAATTCGTTCATGGCGGTCAAGTTGGTCCCCTGCGTTACTTTCTATCAACATTCATTTTACATTTTTTAAACAATATTCTTGTGATTGAATAGGTTTGTTTTCCACTTTTAAGTGTGCAGTTGAATTTCTTTTTTCCGGCCAAGTAGTTAATGCCATCTGCGGCAAATATACAATAAGTCACGTCAAATTTATATATATATATAATATATATCTGCCTTTATATTATATTTTTACTGTAATATACTAATATAATAACTAATGTAATATACTATTGTAATATACTCGAGCAATGAAAAATAAGGTAGGTACTTAATTATAACGTTAAATCCAATGTTAAAGTCAGTGTTGTGACGTTCATTAACATAGTGATTAGGCCGATCGATTCTGTTCTATTTTTAGCAACACTAGTAAGAAAAACCATAGTGTTTGTACAGGTAACCTACCGATGAGAATAAGATGACCGAAAACAAAAAAAAATATGCTAGCCCTTAAAACGTAGCACAAATTTTATTGTTCAATTTATAAATATCCTAAAAACAGTGTCCTTCAAAACTACATCAGCAATATTTCCATTGAATATAGAGACGGTACAAATAGCAAGATACAGACCTGTGAAAGCTTCAGTGCAATATTGTTCTGCGTCTTGAATTATCACTGACTATTTTATCTCTCAAGGCACCAGCTGAAGGTAGTAGCAGAAAATAAATCTCAACTCTTAATACCTACTTTACTTCCACCTTAATAAGTCGCCGGCTCCAAGCCTTCGCCATCTAAACAGCTTACGTTGGGGCTTCATTTATTAAAGGCAAGCTGCAAATGACAAAAACTAAATTAGTTCTATTCCTGCTGTGGTACGCGCATGATGCTATTTCGGAGAGTAAATTGCCTCGGCCCAAGTGGTTTAGTGTGTGTCTGACGGTTCGCGATAAATACGTCATTTAGGATAGCTCGTGCCAGGCACTTTAAAAAATTCATTTCCAAGCACGACCCAATCCACTTTTAGGTCCTCTTTTTGAGCCCTGGTCGTTTATGATACCCTGCTTGGAGTATGTAGTCTATGATAAGTCTAGGTAAGGTATCATTCACCTGAAATATTAGTGGTTCAGATAAAATGATTTTGCGAAAATTTAAAATATGGATAAAAACGAAAAGAAATACTTAGGGTGGTATTAAACTAATCTCAGCTGAGACTGCCCTCAAGACCATGCTCAAGTCTCTGTTTTTATATAAGAACTGTCACAACGACATGATCTTGAGGGCAAACTGATTAGTTTATTAATACCGCCCTAAGTATTTATTTTCGTTTTTGTCCAAATTCCGTGATATTACTTGTCATCCAGTATGTTATGGGATTACGTTCTGTAATAATGGTGATGAGGTTATTACCAGACTTCTTTATTGACCTGCACTGAACGTGGTATGGTTCCAAATTCCTTAGGTAATTTAATTAGTTTAAAAATTTGCAGCCACTAATTTGCTTACTTCGCTGAATAAATGTTAAAGCTAACTGTGCTAACAGGAGCCAGATGGGAAATAAAAATAATTGTTCCACAAATAAGCAAAACGCTTATACATTTACAGTAGCTGTTAGATTTGCAAGTTTCTTTAGTAAAAGAGGCACAAATACAAATACACTTTATTGCACCAAAATAAAAAGAAATAATTACAAAAAGACTCTAAACCCTCTCATCATCCTCTCATCTGAGGTAAACTCAGCAATATATATTTTTTGCCATAGATATTCTGTCACCAACTGGACGAGATCTGGAAAATAATTCACGCTACTTTGTCCATTATGTTACCGTCCCTTTAGAGGTTGAATTTCCAAAAGCCCTTAGTCGTTACCTTTACTTAGGTACTATAAAAAGAAGATAATATGCGCAAACTTTCAAATTCTTTGTTGCAGCGGTTTGGACTTAGCGCTCATTTTAAACGATAAGTTCACTTTTTATATTAATATTTGCTTGATGAATCACACATCTGACTACCCTAATTAGGAATATCGTCATCATGTTAAATTATTAACATATTTTTCATTCTCCCTTAAGCTTTCTGACAGGACTAAACAATTATGAACATCTCTATCAATAGCAGGATCTTCAATTGCTTCGACACTATGACACTAGTTACTTTTTGCTGTAACGCGACAATTGCTTTACTCTTTTATCGTGTCTAGTGGATTACGGTTTCTTTTAAAAAGGAGCCTTTTCACCGAGTAAATTATCGCAGAAGTTAGAAAACTAGATAAAACTGGGACATGACTTGGACTTAAATGTCGATTGGCGCTTTGCTCGGTATCTAAACTTTACCTCAGTATACTATCAAGAAGTTCATATTTTTTTTGACGTACTTAACTAATTGTAGATTAAAATTAAATCACATAATAACGGGTTCTTACCGCGTTTAAATGGGAATATGAGACTCCCGATATTTCGACACAGTTGCAAGTGCCATGATCACGGGATGACTGTCTGATGATGATAATAACCGCGTAAACTTAAAAGAATGTATAATTGTAGATTTTCCACGAAATTTACTAAGTAAGCACTTGTCCGGACAAATGGGGAACACTGATGATTCTCATCCGATACACTACGTTACGAGTAGTAACGGTGATCAGGTAGAAAAAGTTCAAAGGCACAACTCACGTAGGTACATTATGGTAGGGCCATGACTCACAAGAACACAATTTATAACTACACTTGATGCTGCTCCGGTCAAGTAGTTAATGCCATCTGCGGCAAATCTACAATAAGTCACGTCAAAAAAAAACTTGATGCTGAAGTTCCAAAATTGATAATATAATGAACTCGATTGACTCTGGTTAGGGCACACACCAACAAAGTCGTCGGCCTGTTAGCGCACTTACCGGCCCAGCGTTTGTGCCCACAGAAACAGATATTTCAAAGGGATTAGATACATACTTACTATCTCTTTCAATTACGGGCATAATCGAATAAACAAGAGAATATTCTTGGAGATAGCATCGTTATTTTCTTCTAAAAATCAAAGGCAAACGGACTTAGAGGCTATTATCTATAGACAAAGGAATGACAAAGTTATTTAGGCTAGGTATTTGTTTTAAAGATTCTAGACTAGATTATTGATTCTACAAATGTTGTTCTCATTTGATAGGGATGTTACTTTTGTAAACAATCTGTAATAATACATTGTTTTAAGTTTACGCGGTTATTATCATAATTAAAACACATAATACCGGGTTCTCATATCCCTGCTTTAAACGCAGTAAGAACCCGTTATTATGTGTTTTAATCATCATCAACAGCCGTACGACGCCCACTGCTGGGCATAGGCCTCCCCCAAGGATCTCCACGACGATCGGTCCTGTGTTTTAATAATGTGTAATAATGTAATCACGTAATATAAATGACCTATATTTTCCTCACTTTTAACCAGAAGGGGAATGAACCACCACACTGCAGGTTTGAATCACCTGAATGCCCGAAAAAGTAAGATGATTCCGTGCTTCGAAAGGCTCGCTAAGTCGCTGGTCCCGGGCTACTAGCCCAAATACCTCCACCAACCTGCAGTGGAGCAGCGTGGTGGAGTAAGCTCCATACCCTATCCGGTTGATTGAGGGGAGGCCTGTGCCCAGCAGTGAGAAGTATATAGGATGTTTATTATTATGTATGTATTAAGTATTATCAAAGAATAATTAAATTACGAACATGTTAGCACGTAAATTCTATTAGTGGGATAATGATCCTAATTTAATAATAAAATTAACAATGGACGTCGATATTCTTTGCGGCCATAGGGCTTTAACCTTTGCGGATCAAATTAGAAGATTGCTTGCCGAAACCAAGGTCAATAACACTAAAGTTCCTCTTGGTAATATGTTGGATTTGTACGATTAATTAATCCGAAAATAGTACCGAATATCCGAAAATTTCGGACGTTGCTATGGAAGAAAGTACTTAAACTCGTTGTTCTTAAATAAAGGTAATCACTGTTTACAACTCCGGTCGGCTGATACTCTGATTAATATTGAATTTATCAGTTACTATTTTCTCCTTGATTACTCATTTCATCATCTGAACTGAAATATTCAATACACTTTCTCAGGACATAGTAAACATTCTAAAAACGGACTTTTATAAGGTTAAAGAAGAAGAAAAATAATGAGAAGTATATTAGGATCGAAGCAAATAGAATTCCACAATCTTTGCTTACCCCGGAGGAAAATCATTTATGTATATATGTTATGTTTATAAGACTCCTTCATAATGTCCCTATCTCTATCTCATTTTCATAGGGTTCGCTTACCTAACCTGAAGATTTCAAAGGTTTTTTTACTTTAAGATTTTCCAACCCGCGAAGGGAAAATCAGCTCAATACAGGTTAGGTCACATACATACAATCATATCTCCTTCTGTTTGGGTCCTTATTTTTTCTTATAAGACTACTTTAGTAGGTATAACATGTAACAAGTGCACAGACCGCTGAATCGAAACAAAACCAAAGTCACACAACCACAAAACCTCACTTTCCAAAGCGAATGTTCACTTTTAATAAAAAACTTTGCTCCAACTTAGAGTTCGAAACAGTCTAACTCCTTTAGGTTATGTTGCATACTTAACAGGAGTGCTCTAAGTGTAAACTTTCGCAACAAATTGTAGTGGGCAACACTCGCATGCCAAGAGTGGGGACAGAAAAACTTAGTACCTGTCTGAACAATGTGCAAGCTGCTCTGTTCGAAACTATTGCGTGGTCCAAGTCAAGAAAGTCAGAACTAACGTAGTCAAACAATAATTGATGAATGGTATACTTTGTTATTGCTTTCAGCAAAAATTCTAGGGTTCAACGAGGATGACATAAAAAAGGACACTTACTTATTATTGATTGGTGAATGTGGAGAAAGCAAGAGGCTACCATTGGCTTCGATCCTGAAGTGTGCTATACACCAACATTAATGACATCTGTTTTTTTTAAATAACAAAACAAAAACTGACGGTCTAAGTTCTCCACATCGTGTACGTTGCAGACAGAGACACACATCTTTTAACAATTATCTTTAAATATTGGGTATATTGTATCGGTTTCAGGCAGCTAATCAGCTCGCGACACCAAACACTTCAGGACCCCGATACTGACCCCGCCGGCGTGGTCGACGATTTCCCTCATTCAGCACTTATCGCTATCGACCCACTAGGGTCGATTAATTTTTTCAAATATTTTTCCTCTCAGACGACGCCCTGAGCCGAGAGTCGCGCCCAACTGGGCACCCTCTGGCCTGTTGTCTTAAACGTTGTACCGGGTGAGAGCCTTCAGCGCTCCCCATTTGTCCAACCAAGTAAAGCAAATCTACAATAACTCACGTCAAAAAAAATAAATAAAAAAATTAATTAATGATACTAAAGAAGAAAACCTTAATTTTGTTACAATACTTAAGTATCGCAGTTCAGATATAAAACAAGCACTTATCACATTTGTATTGACATTTAAGCACGGCTTCATTATACGCAGTGATGACAACAAAAAGAAAAAGGTGGAAATCTCCTTCATTTTGCACCATACCACAAATGCTGTGGACCAAGCGGCGGTTTGGGACTCTTTGCCAGGACTTGAGTGAGGTTTCCCACTTGTACGTTTTTTCTCAAAACTTTTCCTCGGGAAAGAACGTTTAAAAGCAAACATTTAATCAATACTCCTTCATTCCTTTCCTTCCTTACATACCAATAGTAGTGCTTGAACTTAAACCAACTGTTTGCAGACCACGCTGTTAAAAAGCCTTCTGAATGCAGAATACCTAGTTAGCAACCCCTGACCTTCGAGATTCCAGAGTATAGTTTCTTAAAACCTTCAAGGACAGAACGTCTACAGTAGACTGTCATATTTTTATGAATGACAGGTCAATGACCGATGGTTAGTGTCCGCGAAGGCTTTAAAATGCAATGTAGTTACATAATAATGAAACTAATTAGCTCATATATTGCTGATCCATAGACCTAATTAGGGCAAACAACAGCCAAAGCGTATTTTACGCGTATGTAACCAGAGACCAATTTAAAGAAACATTTGTAATAAATCTTCTTCCATTCTCCTTATACGTGTCAGCCTTTGTGAAACAGACAAATTTATGCTTCACGCCGAAAACGTACACAAATCACTTCAGAAAACAGACAAATTATGCCTAAACACCGTTAGGCTATAAAGGGTGTGCTGAAAGACATTTTCATTCGGGAGACGACCGTTATAAACGTGATCTCATTTTGTGTAACATCCTCAATAACACTCGCAAGATTTATGAGAGGAAAAAAATTAAAATTCTAGTCTTTGATGTCTGGAAATTTTTCGCGATATTGTTCCTTTGCGATCTTTGGAAGGAGACAAGACTCTGCAAAAACATAACGAACCTACAGTTTTCGTAAGGTATCATTGGACACTGTTAGGTCTGTTGTCTTCAATTATATAGCGAGTGAGAGCCTTCAGCGCTCTTCATTTGTCCGGCCAAGTAGATAACAAGCCACAATAATCTACTTATCTAATAATCAGCGATAATAATCCACTTCAAAAAAGTTTTATTTAACAAGCATTTTTTTGGTTAAGAGTTGATGACAGCTTAGCATAACAAAAAAAACTTAGTTTATAGCGTAAAGTAATTGTGTTTTTTTTTACGTATAAAATCTATAGGTACACAAAATTACGTAAAATGGATCTTACACAAATTTTCGAACAATTAATTTCTACGAAAAAGAACGCCTAAAGCCGACCGTTCAGAGCTTCCAACAGGAAATTTTAACTAGTCTATTGTTCAAATTTCAACGTCCGAAACTCCCATTCAAGTCTTAACATGGCATGAAAACCGCATCTCCACATACGGGAAGGTTCTTCCTTAAATTTGCCTCAGTTCTCAAGCGTGAAATCCAATGATTTACAGAGCTGAAGCCTTATCATAATCTTGCACGTCTCTCGTATTTCATCCAGAGTTACAACCTCGCCCAGCACCAATTTACTATTTTCACTATTCAAATTAATATTGATGTAGCTTTCGGAATAATTTATATATGTAGGAAAGTAAGAATGCTATGTACAGTCATGAGCAATATAATATACCCACTTTAGGACTCTGTCGCACTAACATATTTGACATTTAGTGAGAGTTACAGTTCAATTTGTCAAAAAAGTTAATGTGACATGGTACCAAAGTGTATACATATTAATGCTCGTGACCGTACGGATAATGAATGGGAATTTGATTGTTTATGGTATGAAAGGGTGATGGTTAATGAATGGGACGTAGTGAGTTTTTAAAAAGTAAGAAAGGAGAGTTTTTGGTGCGTTGTCGGACGGGAGGGATGATTTTGGTTTTAATATAAGGTGTGTTGTATAATAAGGAGTAAAGACATTTAAAAAATATCCGAGTTATTTAATTATCCCACAATTTTGGGGGCTCGTCCGGGATAATAGAAATTAAAACGGATATTCAGAGGAGTAAAGGAGTGAGACTGCACGTAAAATCTTGGAGTTCACCATCACGAAGAAGACGGTTCGGCTTCGAAATATTTACTGCAAACGACGATAGGAGCAAATGAAGATAAAAACTAGAAGCTGAAATGTAGGCGGCAGCACTGTTGAATAACATAACATAAGAAATACTTTACTGCACAAACAGGAAAATACAAAACAAAAGAGAAATAGAATGACTACAATAGGCGACCGTATTGCTAAGTAGCAATCTCTTCCAGGAACCTTCAGTACAGGTGATACTTAATATTCCTAAATTTTGACATTTCTTTATACTATTCAGCTAAAAATCGTGATAAATTGCATTAAAATGTGGAATAACTTAGAGTGCACCCCGTCTGAAGGATGAGTTACGAAAAAGAAAACCCATCACCTGGATAAAGGTAGTTTTGATTGAAAATAAGTTATTCTAAGTTTTCTTCTTTCCGATCTTTAGGGAATAAATATAACACTATGATTTCGGAGTTAAACGCTGCGCAAAGGGTTAAAGTGTAAAAATATAACCAAAACAATTACGTTTTTTTATTCAAATAGTATGGGGTACTGTCAAAATTTAAGAACACTCAATAGTAGCGACAGTCGATGGGCATAATAGACAGTATTAATCCTCAACCACTTAATGTTTAAAAAAAAAAAGATTATGTCGTATAAAAACGATTCTGAAGCTTTACATTATTTTAGCGAGAACCTAGTATTTTTATTCATATATAAAAAAAAGAAAACATTATAAGGAAATGAATAAATATAATATATTAATTTGCAATTTGTCATCAATCTTTTAAGTTCAAATGAGTACAATCATTATCGACTACAGTTCAATAAAGAGACCTTTAGCGCCGAAAACACAGACCAAAAAGGCCATTACGACTGCCTTTTCAATGAAACAAAAGCAAAAGTCGAAAGTAATTTATTTTTAACCATCTACCAATTATTAGAAAATTTTACGTAAGTACCTACCAAGAGAAAACAATCTGAAGTCTCAACTACCTTTGTACAAGGTTATTATTGTAACCGACTGTTTCATTAAAGAATTTCAATACAGCTTGAGAAAGCGTTTGAATTAATTTCTTTGCTCAGAATCAAAGGAATTATTTGCAAAGTATTACAATAACAACTCTTAGAATCTCGGTTTAATATTTGCACGATCTCTTGAGTAGCCGCAGGGTGTAATCTGAGAAACTGTGGATAAAAGCTATCTTCCTATAATTAAGTGAAATGAAATTGTAATTTCTGTAGATAAAGAGTTCAATTATTTAAGTCATAAACATGAGACTACAAAAATACCAAATTAAATACAACAAGATATTCTAAACACTTATAATGTTATCCAATTACCTATCAAATTAATACTCATGTAATTAGTATCCAACCTACAATGAATGATCTATTTTTAATCAACATTCAAATGAACATTAACAATGATGAACAGTTTAATAGTAAATGACCTAAAACTTTTTCGCAAACAACTTAATTTACTGGTGAAATTTACGCTTTGCAGCAAGAACTTTCAGTTTGACGTACAACATTCTTGCACAAAAAAGAGGTAACCAGTACCTGCGTCACAAAAAGTTTGGGTCGACAAAAACAAGTTTCCAGCTAACTGAAACGGACCCTTAAAATCCCCGCAAACGCTACAACGCGAAATGAAAACGGCAGCACTTGAGACGCGAAGTATTCAAACGTCAGCCCAGTGATGTATCTTCAGAATATATGGCTGTACTTTTTGTAAAAGTTTACAACTTCACGCGTGAAATTTACGGTTGAGAAGGCTCACTTACAAATTAGCCCGCTTTCGAGATATATATCCGAGTTGGAAACTGGCTGCGTATATAATTTTTCCGACCCTCATCTTTTTCCACAATAAAAATGCAAAATTTGAATGAGATTTTCGTTCGTACGCGCTCTTTGTACTCATTTGCCGGCACTGTATTCAAGTGTATACTTCCTCTCGTGCATTCTCCATTTTTTTCTTTGAGCAAATTTCGTACTCGGCTAAACATGAAAGCATTTGTAATAAAACTCAATTTACTTTATTTCACACGTCTCGTGTTATGAATTACGGATGAAATATGAAATTCAAATACGGTTTCATGATCCTTTCGGTAGCACCTTTTGGTAGGTATTACAATATTATATTATTTGGAATTACGCTATTTATATCGTTGTAAATACATAATTTGCTTTGTTCATGTATGTATGTAATCAATGCCAGTCAGTGAATACATTTGGAAAGCTCTTAGGCTAATTAAACATATCATGTTTATAGATGTGACTTTGACGGTCCCATTAAACAGTTTACCAAATGCCTCTTCTAATTTGAAGAGCATCAAAACATTTAACAAGATCAAACGTTTTCGAATGACGACAAAAAGTATCTACTTATTTGGTGCATTTAGACAAATTTTCTTATATTCTATATTTTGAACAAGAAATTATAAGTCATAGATAAAGAAACGAATAAATGACTTAATATTTAGCTGCAGCATTAGTTAAAATAGTATTTATTTTTACTCCAAGTGCTCCTATTTACTCCTGCTTTGGAAAATAATTATTTTATTATATTGTCCTCCATTCAAGTTGAAAGTGAAAGTACGTCACAGAGCAAACATGTGGTGATTATGATCATCATTATCTATCTTAGTATTTTATGAAAGTTCCCACAAGTTTTCTTCTGATTATTTGTAAATTAATGTATGTATGTTAGTCAGTCTAACCTGTTATCCCATAATACGAACTACAAATTGGGTTGGCAAGTATGTAGCCTTGAATGCGAAGATTAATATTCAACTGTCAAAAAGCTAGCGTGTTGCCATCAATTACTTCTCCAAGAATATACGAACAACGATTGCTCAAAACATATTTGACATATTAACAAATTGTACACTGCGCTTTTGGAATACTAACTTTGTCTTTCAGTTTGTCTTGAGAAGATTCTTTCATACTTTGTTCTTCAGAATATCACGTAAACCCTATAACCTACTCCCGTAATCTCTACTAGGCCAAACAGAGACTACAAAATATTTTTCACTTCACTGCCACTTCTAGTACTTACTATTCTTACGAAATTACTGTATTCCTGTGTGTCAGCGGATTGCTTCTCATAGGGGAGCGCCGCGTCAATTCAATGTCCAGTACCGAACTTAGACTAATGAGTTGTTAATTTATCATTGTGCATTTTTCACTAACACAGTTGGTTCGACCACTATAGACGGCGATACGGCTCGCCAACTACCATGTTGTTTGATTGGTTAGTGATTGGGTGAGTACTTAGTTAAATTTCAGGTCCCCGATACCGACCCCGCCGGCGTGGTCGACGATTTCCCTCATTCAGCGCTTATCGCTATCGACCTATAATCGACTAGGGTCGATTAATTCTTTCAAATATTTTTCCTCTCAGACGACGCCCTGAGCCGAGGTTCGCGCCCAACTGGGCACCCTCAGGCCTGTTGTCTTAAACGTTGTACCGGGTGAGAGCCTTCAGCGCTCCCCATTTGTCCGGCCAAGTAGTTAATGCCATCTGCGGCATTTCTACAATAAGTCACGTCAAAAAAAAAACTTAGTTAAACTTGCGATGGATCTAACTCTAACTAGCCCAATTAGGAATATCCTTTATGTAATTTTTAACATGTACATTTAAAATTAGGTACAAGTTCGTCTAAGCACTTTTGGCATTTCTTGCATTAGAAATAGCAGGCATACGTTTATGTATACCGTAAAGTTGTATACTATGTTAACTTTATTATGTTATACTTTTGTGTTTCTTTTCATTTCTTATACTCATCCTTAACACTTTCGAAAATTATGTAGGTTCATAACTTTTTCGCCCTTGATAAATACACAATCAACCGGAAGGAGTATATAGAAAATTCCACCACGCTGTTGCATTAGTTATTCAAATAGTAAAAAAAAGAAATAGTTGTGAGTGATATAGGTATTATAAAACTGTCATCAGTGAGAGATACTACTGAAGGAAGCAAGGATAGTATTGGAGTCGAGGCGTCAGTTCGGAGCGGCGTTCGGTTAGGTAATATCCGGCCGCGTCATAACTTCGCAGCTGCCTCGGATCTGCTTCCTCAGAACATGGAGCCAGGAAATTGTGGAACTCCTTCATTCGGTACTGAAGTGGTTTTAGTGTTTATGTCTTTCTCGTGCACTTGTAGCTTTTTTGAAGTATTAATAGTCGGGCTTTATTTAAATTTAAATTTTAAAAACATCAAATTCAAATGTATCTTGAGGATTCATTGTTGTTTTTGTACATACATACATAAAGTCACGACTATCTCCCACCAGGGTAAGCAGAGACTATAAATTTCCATTTGCTTTGACCCTGACACACTTCTTTTGCTTCGTCCACAATCATTTTTTTTGTCTTTGTATGTTCGCAAAGTCCTGCTATTCTGACTTTACTACATACATCCACTCATAAATCTGTTCCGTCAATCTTCTTTCATACATTCTCTCAATATGTCCGAACTATCTTATTACCTATATCTACTATACACTTTCGCCTTCACATCTTCTTTCTCACCACAACGTTCGATTCTTACAATATTCCCCATTCTATACTTCAATTTCACACCACTCATGGTATTCTTATTTTTATTATTCTTTGCTTTCGTATTATACAACTGACATACTAGTAAGGTCACCCTTTTACAAAATAGACAAACACATTTGCAACCTCTGCACAGTAGCAAAAAAATTAAATGAATTTTATACTTAAATATAAATTTCCTGAACAATAAATTTTTGCTTGTAAAAGTGTCTTTTCTTCCTAGCTCCAGCTTTTGCTAAAGTGAGGTGCGGCTCCGAAATCCGTTTGGAATCAACTGCGGTGAAACTGTTCAGACTCAGGAGTTCTGCTAATGTATTTAGACAGGAAACGTCGTCTGGAATGACGCGTAGATGCTGACAGAAAGTTATGAAGCTAAAATTTTATACACGTAGTACATTAAACGATCGGAATTTGTTGAACAAACTCTATGGTAGGCCTCTTTTTGCCTTCAGGCTAGTCTATGGCCAAGAATAAGCCCACCAACCATAATATATTGATATGTCAATACTTCTCTGTGCTGAGCTAGTAGCTTAATAATTATGGATATTATTACAAGAAATTGTGTCTATTCTCGCCTGATAGGCGGTATGTCACTTCTCACCATACAGTTCATCACATCCATCTTCTCTTCTAATATTTTATTTCTATAGATGGCCAGTTAAAAATAAAAAAGGTATATATTTCTCCGCACATATGGATGAAACCTTACACAGGTTCGCCCTCAAGCACAAGGTAGTTCCAGTGAAAATTACGTTCACTTTAATTCACTGCTCCCAAGTACCAACTGCCATATTACCCCACCTGCACTGCTGCGTGAACCACGATATCGCACTCATCAAGATACCGATGCATCAGGGGCCTTGATTAAGTTGCAAACGATTATCACCATAACCAGACTTGCCCAAAGGTATTGACGAGGTCTAAGATAGAGCGAGTTCGCCCAGAAGGTACCTGTGCACTCTGACCTTGAAAGTACCCGGGTTATATGCATTTGGATTCTACTCCCTCAGGATATGCCCTGAGTCGAGCTTCACGCCTTATGCTCCTCCGTTTGTCGTAATTTGTTATGTAGCGGTTGCTATCCGACGCAAGCACGTGTCTCACGCTTCGACAAATAAGAGTATAATAATGTCGTACATATATTTAATCGAATCCTGTAGAGTACGGTGGCAGGAGTTATATCGAGGAGTTCAGCCAATAAACGCAGCCAATGATATCTGCGTAGATGCACTTCGAACGGTTATTGGTCGACGCTGTTGTCGCGCAGAATCTGATGGAATATAAAAACCGTACACGCGCGATAGCGGTACCCATGCCGCAAAGACAGGGTTTCTGATTGATTTCACACACTTATTTGTCAAGTCATTCCCAAAGCGACCTCATTACGACGTAGAGAAATTAATTAGTTCGAGGGAAATTGCATAACGTGCGCTACAGCTATGTGTTGTAGTTATAACTTTCATGTACTATTAATAGGTTCATAGTTCTCGGCATGCAGTGTTTACGGAAGACACATACTTGAATAAACTACTAGCTCAGCACACTTTTTAGTTCTTACATACATTTATTCAGTTTTGTTGTAGTCCCATAAGGCGTTAACTACTTGACCGAACAAATGGCTTTCCATTTGTTCATTCTAAGTACTTTTCAATAATAAGTATTAAAGTTATGTATTTATGTCGAAAATGTAAGTCTTTGAAAATGATTAGTGTTTCAATTCAAAAAAATATCACCAATATTTAGAATAGACGTTCAAAAAAACTAGCTGAGTGATAGCGACCGTAAGATTTATAACGTAGGCTACTCACTCTGTTATAATACCGTGTTATCATGTGTATAAACTGACGAATCTGCATTTTCTTGCTAAAATAAGTTGTATCTTATTGACAATGACGAAAGGGGCAAATCAGATTCGTTAAAAACTTTAGATACGTCAGATTATAAGAAAACCTGAAAATATAGTTTAAAGTTCGCAGATATTTTCGTACTGTAAGTACATTGTTTGCAACATTTTAGAACCAACCTAATTTAAATAACCGGATTTTACATAGTATTAAGTAAACACGTCCGCGGAGTCGTAATTCATTATAATTCAAGTAACCCAAAATAAACTAGGTGCATAGTTTGTACAATGCCAAGTTCCATATTTAAATTGTTACATTTTGAAATTCCCTTAGATATAAGTTAATAATAATAATAATTTATTCATGTAAGTATATTAATAATTTATTCATATGTTAAAACTTTTTTACAGTGCATTTTATTACTGGTTGTACTTAATCCTAGCAGTTAGACCATCAGTCAATTCCAAACCTGTACAATAGGAATCGATGATGAAAAATTATACTGTGAAAGAAACTAAATTAGTTACTTACTCATCATCATCTCCCTAGCATTATCCCGTTCTCTCACAGGGTCCGCTTACCTAACCTGAAGATTTCACAGGACCGGTTTTTTTACCCACGACGCAACGGAGCAGGTATATGCGTTTAGGGTGAGAGATGTTTGTGTGTGCGTTTGTGCAAAGTAATGTTATCACTTATCTTCTAAACTAATGATCCGATTTTGATGCGGTTTTCAATAACGCGTTTGTGTTTGATTAGTTCATGTTATTAGACAGGTGTCATGTCTGTAACTCACTAGGGGGCGCCACAATATTAGTGTTTAGAATCAATATTATTCGAAACGCCTCTTCAATTTATAATAGCAATTTATTTGTAATAGTTTTTATTAGTTAATTGTTTTTGACAGGCGTTTTTAAGTATATCTTCGAGAAACAGACACGTTAGGAAAAAACTGTAAAAATCCATATTCATTGTTTAGGTACTTAAGTATATCTATTACCGATGTCTCGAGATATCAACTCTTTTATAGAAAGTATTTTTATGTCTAATATAATATTTCGTTACATAATAATTGGGTTAAGTCAGGGGTTTTGAGTTATTTTATTCTTTTTTCGATGAGATTTTTACCGTCGTGGGTTTTTTTCAAAATTTGTAATTTTGGTTAATTTTTACCTCTATATCTGTCTCTCTGTCTGACATTCCAACCTGCGAAGGGAAAATCAGCCCAATACAGGTTAGGTCACATACCTCCGAAAATGCATTTCTCGGGAATGTGGGTTTCTCACGATGTTTTCCTTCACCGCTGACCAAATTAGTTACTTAGTAAAAATATATAAAAAGAACTAGAAAAAATATCAAGTATTTCGTACATAGTTAATTGTTGAACTGTACAGGAATTATGTCTTGACTGTGAAGTCTGGGATGGAGGAAATTGAATTTGGTGACCAAATAGCGAAGTAATGGGTTACGATTTACAGCATTATTAGCTCGAATGCTCAACAAAAATCGTGTAATGCTTTACTACGTAAACGGAAGCGAGACAGACAGTAGGTACACGCGCACGCTCTCTTATTCTATAACTGCTTACGGCCATCTAGGTTAAAGTGAGACGAAGAGGGAGGTTGGGGTAAATATAGCTCCGTATTTATATGAACTAGTGCAGGGCGGTGTCTGTTCTGTACTTAGTAGTTATTATTAATTAATTATTCTTGAATTGCATTTAGATTATTGTAGATGCCCAAGACTATGTAGCAGAACTCTGCACACACTGACCTCTCCTTTTTACCGCCAATCATTTTAAATTACGAAATTCTCTTCCATTTCACAATTCCTTCTATTCTGCAGTGTCGTATTGCATCTGTGACCTTGATAAGAGTAACATTTATATTGCTTTAACTATGGCCGTGTCTACTAGTGTGAGAACTTGTTGAGTATGGCCAGTGTATGCGGACAATGTCGACGGGCAGGTATGTTGTACCACGAGTCAACAACTACTTCGGTGACAGAACACTCCGTAAACGAATACCGTATCTGTACGGTCACGAGCATTAATATGTATACACTTTGGTACCATGTCACATTAACTTTGTTGACAAATTGAACTGTAAGTCTCACTAAATGTCAAATATGTTAGTGCGACAGAGTCCTAAAGTGAGTACATTATATTGCTCATGACTGTACAACATGCTGCCGGTCGACATACGTCAGGAGAGCAATATACATAAATTTAGTAAACCTTTATTTATACATCTTATGCAAAAGATCTCTTAGCTGTAAGTTAACTGTAAGTATTTTAAACATAATAACATTAAGCGATCTCCACTCCCACAGACAAACCGAGGAATTGGTTTTGTGGGGTTTTTATTGTACCAATATTTTCTGTATTTTTTTTTGAAAAATAAACATTTTACTTATTATTATTACCTGCTATCTTTAGCTGTGTGGTGTCCCAATGGGCATTTATTATGTGGCGGTTAAACACATAACCCTCATTTTTGCTTCACCGCATTCGGGTGAAAACAGGCCAGTGTTAAAAGAAAACATTCGTTCAGCTGCAGATGAATTAAACTGGTTTAAAAAACAGTACCAGTACTTTGTAAGTATTTCGAACTTCTTTTGTTCCTAAAGCGCTAAGTCTCGTCCTCTACTGGGGCCACAGGAAGGACTTATAATAATTATCTTCCTTATTTCTTGGGAAGATATAACGTTAAGTATTTTTGTCGTTCATCTCCGCGAAACTAAGCGGATATTACAGCATACGGTACCATTGTGTTATATCTTCGAGAGCTCATAAAAACTTATGACGTCTTTCGTCAAAATATATTCAGCGTTTAGTTTATAGTTGCTAGTAAAAGCTAGTACTGAAATGAAACGTGAGAAAGGGTTGTTAACTGAAATAATGTAATCATCAAAATTATCCGCGTAAGCGCGAAATAGCTGTAAGTCGATGATAATTGTAATCATTATCTTACAAGATCTATCTTATTAACTGTGCCCTACATATATATTTTAAAGTCCTTCCGGTAGCTTGATGAGGGCAACATAAAAAACAGGCGATTTATAGAATCACGATATATTTATTTTATGGCACGAAAAAACTTACACCATTTTTCTAACATTGAGTTTTCTTAACTAACCATAGACAATCCAAAAAACTATTATAGTATAAAAAATATTTATGGTTGACTTGGTCATAAACATATTGGGCACAGCCACAAGATAGGTATAGTACCAGAAACATTTTTTAAATACAATGCTTAAACAATAAATTTAATTATAATCTATAGGTAATGGCGAAACTTTCATTACACTAGTTCTAACAATGAAACCCTTAGCTGTTTTTACATCTAAAGCTCTAACTAAGTTATCCCTCCCCGGTATGACATTTACAATTCGTCCAACAGGCCAACTTAACGGTGATATAGAATCAGACCTCAGTAGTACCATAGTACCTTTCTGCAAGTTTGGCTGTTGATTTTGCCATTTAGGACGGCTCTGTAACATAACTAAATATTGTTTATGCCACTGACGCCAAAACGTCTGTTGCATTTGCGTACACTGACGCCAAAAGCTAAGCTTTCCTACATTTACATCCATTAAATTTAATTCTGGATATGAGGTGAACGGAGCACCAGTGAGGAAGTGTGCAGGTGTAAGGTAAGTCATGTCATTACAGTCCCTTGACAAGGGCGTCAATGGGCGAGAATTTAAGATACTTTCGATTTGTACAAGCACCGTGTACAATTCCTCAAAAGTGAGTACCGCATTTCCAATTACACGTTTCATGTGGTATTTAACGCTTTTAACTCCTGCCTCCCACAGACCACCAAATACTGGGCTATAAGAAGGAATAAAATTGAATGTAATCCTTTCAGAGGTACCATATTCTAATACCTTGTTTTGGTGTCCTGTGGAATTCAGTTGATTATACAATTCCCTTAGTACATTATCTGCACCTTTGTAGTAACTTCCATTGTCACAATATACTTTCGTAGGCTTATTTCTACGACTTATAAATCTTTTAAAACATGACAAAAGTGTATTAGTTGTCATATCCGACGCTAATTCAATGTGAATAGCTTTTGTAATAAAGCATATAAAAATCACTACATAGGCTTTTGTTATGACAGGATTTCTTATTCTAGTTTGCTTTACATTGAAAGGCCCGGCATAATCGGTGCCTACAATTTGGAATGGACGAGTAACGTTAACACGATCAAGCGGTAGAGATCCCATGAGTTGACTGGAAGATTCGGCCTTAAGTCTGAAACATATTACACATTTGTGTAGCACAGCCTTTATTTCTCTGTTAGCATTGATCAGCCAATATCGCTCGTACAAACTACTGAGAGTTAACCTTTGACCTGCATGCTTAAGCCTTATATGCTCATTGTAAATTATTAATTTAGTCAAAGTTGAAGATTTAGCCAGAATAATGGGGTGTTTCTGTTCAAATGACAGATTTGTGTTTTGTAAACGACCACCCACTCTTAGAAGTCCATAGCCATCAATAAATGGACTTAAACTGCCTAAGGAAGATTTTAAATGAACTTTAGACTCAATATCCTTCAATTCTTTTTCAAAATGTTTACTTTGATCAATTTTTATTAAATCATGCAGAGCAAAAGTCATCTCATCAGGGCATAAATGACCTTGTTTCTTATTGACATTAGTCTTTTTACAATTAAATATAAACCGCTTAGTATAAGCCATAATACGGGTCATTTTATTCAAATTAGAATATTTATGGAGAAAATCATGAAAATAATTATCTCTATGACAAACATTACAAGAAGCTGAAGGCTTTTTTATTTCAGGTAATTCGCTTTCTGAAGTATTTACTTGTGATATGCAATGCACATAGTCAGCATTATGCAAGTACTGTGGACCATGAAACCACAATGGATGTTCCTTCAGCTGGTCTGGCTCAACACCACGTGATAGACAATCAGCTGGGTTTTCAGTTGTGCTTACATAGTGCCACTGAAAATTACTTGATAATTGTTTAATCTTATCTACCCTGTTAGCAACATAAACAGTGAGTTTCACAGGTTCAATTTCAATCCAAGACAAAACTATTTTGGAATCTAAATACAAATGTGTATTAATATTATTATATTTTAATGATAAAGTATCATATACTTTTCTTGTCAACATGGCTAATAGCAAAGCACTGTTGAGCTCAAGTCTAGGAACGGTTAAATTCTTGTCTTTAGGGTTAATACGAGACTTTGAACATAAAAGATTAACAATCACATTACCATCAAAGCCAATTACTCTTAAATATAGACAGCATCCATGAGCAATATTCGAGGCATCTGCATAACCGACAAGTTCCATTTTTACACAAGATTGTAAGTTAATATTCCTAGGCACAGAAATACAAGACATGCGCATTAAACCTTTTGTAAAGTCAATAAACTTTTTATTTAAATTATCAGGTAATACATCATCCCATTTTAAGTTTTCCGACCAGACTTGTTGCATCAAATATTTAGCCTGCACTAAGATAGGCCCTACTAGACCCAATGGGTCGAAAAATTTACTGACAAAACTTAACATTTGCCGTTTTGTGTAGGTTTTTTGGCTCTGAACTACAGGGCATTGCATATTGAGAGTATCAGAGTCAACATTATAAGTCAAACCTAAAGTTTTTACATAAGAGTTTGTTTTATCAAAATTTTTATTATTTAACTGGTGAAGTTCAACAGGTATATCATCAATAAGATTACTATTATTAGAGCACCACTTGTGCAAAGAAAAGCTAGCTAATCCTAAAAGCTCTACAAGTTGCCTTTTCATCTCAAGAAGCTCAGAGAGATCATTAGATCCACACTGAATGTCATCAACGTAGCTTAAATATTTGAGAACAAATGAAGCTAAAGGATATTGATCCTTATATCTATCAGCTAACTCGATTAGACAACGAGTAGCCAGAAAGGCAGAGCTTTTTAACCCGTAAGTTACAGTTTGCAGTTGCAAACACTGCAAGGGATCATGAGGTGATTCGCGCCAGAGAATATTTTGCAAGCAGCAATACTTATTATCCAACATTATTCCACGGTACATAGCTTTAATGTCACAAAGTAAAACGAATTTGAAAGTCCTAAACAGTGTTAAAATGTCAAAAAGATCATTTTGTACTACGGGCCCGTTCAACATGATATCATTTAAGCAAATATTTTTGTTAGTAAGCATGCTTGCGTCAAAGACAGCTCGAACAGGTGTAGTTTTACTATTAGGGTTTATAACAGGATGGTGGGGTAAATAATACACATTTCCAGCTTTAGAATCGTAGTTTGAAATATCATAAAGTTTTGCATGTCCCTGTTGAATATATTCATTCATGAATTTATTGTACTGCTGATGCAAGTTCTCATCCCTAGAAAACCGTTTTTCCAGATTGTAAAATCTCTGCAGTGCACGCGAAAATGAGTCACCTAATTCAATATATTCTAATTCAAGTTTTAATGGAAGTGCCACATAAAACTTTTTATCAATAAGTTGTACAGAGTGCTGAAAACATTCCTCAGCTAATTGCTGTTCAGTTGTACCTTCTTTAAAATTATTAGGCACTTGTTCACATTCCCAGAATTTTGGGATGGTGTTATTAAGATCATCTAAATGATCATTTTGTAAATTACAATTATTATTAATACAAATATTAAGATCATCTGACTGATCATTTTGCAATTTGCAGTTATTAAACTTATCACAAATGTTATGATCATCTAGCAGATCATTTTGTAATTTAAGGTTATCATAAATTTTACCTTGAACTGTTACACAAAAGTTTGACGAGGATACCTGGCCTGCAGACACAGGCAGGCTGCCTGCGACAACATAACCGAATCTCGTGTTAACCAGGAAGGGCCCCGTTGGTGTTAGCGGCAGCGACTCGCGTTGGAGAACCTGGAAAAATACGTCGGCTCCTAGAAGCAACAATATCTCCCCAGTTTTATTGAAGCTTTTGTCGGCAAGGCGGGCATGAGATGGTATATTGAATCCCTTTATGTCAAAACTCTGTTGTGGCAATTCACAAGTAATGTTTTTTGTTACAAGGCATGACACATTTAATTTAAAATCGTTTATAGACGAATAAACAGAAATATCTGCTTTTTTATGCATGATGTTAGTGCCTTGAATGACCCCAGTAATAATCTGGTTAGTTGGGGATATATTACAGTCAATTTTACTGGCTAACCTTTCAGAGACAAAAGACACTTGACTGCCTGTATCTAATAAAGCTCGTGCATGAATAAATTTCCCATTTTTGTCGATTAGACGTACCACTGCAGTAGGCAGCACCACGCCTCTCGCTTGGGAGGTGCTCGACATCACCACAGCACTATTATCGGTGTTAGTAGGCATTGTAGCAGCAGTATTGCTGGCCCCGGTCAGTTTAGTTTGCACCATGTGCAGAAGCGTGTTATGCCTGCCCTGGCATGCAGAGCATTTTATGCGCAGTGTACATTTCCCACGATGTGAATTAAGGCAAAGCACACACAGGTTGTTCTTCTTTATCAATTCACTCTTGTCTTTGTCAGAAGAGAGTTTAAATAAGGCACACTCATATAACTTATGTGATTTCTGACAGTACTTACATGAAGTCGAGGCTGCTACAAAGCTGGCAGACTTGCCAGGCTTACCACCTTTAGAAGTGCCTGCTGAGTCAGCTGCGGCTGAGTACATTTTCTCACCGCTGGTATTCTCCATGGCAAGCGCTCGCTTTTCTAGAAATTCAAGAAACTCCTTTAGAGAAGGCACTTCCTTTTCATCCCTTTCCAAATGAAAACCCCTGTTAGAATAGGCATCAATTTTTCTGGACAAGATATTAACAAGCAGAGCGTCCCACTGGTCAACAGGCAAGTTTAAGTTCTTTAATGCTGCAATATGAAGGTTAACATTGGATATAAGAGACCTTATATTCTGTGCTGTGCATTTATTAAAGGCAGGTAAGTCGAGCAAGGTATTAATGTGATGGTTCACTATCATTGGCACGTTATTATATCTTTTATCTAGAAGATCTAATGCTGACAAATAGTTTTGGTCAGTCAGTGGCAGGTTTTTAATTAAATCAAGTGCTTCCCCTGCTAAAAATGTGGTCAAATAATATAACTTTTGACATAAACTTAAATTGGAATCCGCATGTATAACCGCCTTAAACATGTTGATGAAAGGGGTATAGTCCACTACATTTTTTCCATCAAATGTTTTAATATTTATTTGCGGTAATTTTTTAAAATCGAAATTATTCGGTTTGGGCGGATCTGTAGCGCAATGTTTACGCGATTTTATTGCAAGATCGATCGAAGCAATAGAATTATAGTACTTACTTTCATACTCTTCCGGGTTTTCCTTGTCATCTGGATTAAGGAATAGAATTTCCTTGTTGTATTTCTCGTACTCCTTGAGTATCTCGACGAGTCGTGTACGTTTTTCCTGGAGCAATTCTAGTGATGCGGTTTCTAAACCCGACGCACAGAAACGTTCTATACGTGTAAGACATGACTTCACGTACCCGCGCTCACTTATAAGCCTTTTAAGCTTGTCGGAATCGTCCGGCAGCGTCATCTTGTATGTAAAAACCTATACAAAAGGACAAATGCAAGTAAGTAAAAAAAATAATTTCCACGTTATGAATTGCAGGTAAATACTTAATGCAACAAGTCTTACGTACAGTGTCGTCGTATGCAGGAATCTTTTTACAACAATTTGCAGTTATTTTTATTACTAATACTTTAACTTTTACCATAAAAATTATAATTACACGAAAATGATAATGGCGGCGCACGCGTCCTTCACAAGTAGAAATAGTGGAAAATGAAACAGCGCGACAATATGGCCGCGGCGTAGGCGCTTCGTGTCTCGTCGGCAATCGTCGGGAATCTTCGGAAGCAACGGGATTGGTCGAACACTTGTCCGTTGTCTGTGACCCACCTTGAAAACGTTCCGATACACGTAACAAAAACCGGTAATGACTGCAACTGTAGTAAATTCTGCTAACTCCGTCAGGAAAAAAAATAGAAATTAAAAAAATGACAGGAAGTACGTCACGACGTTTTCTGTCTTCTTTTTTCCTTTTCTTACGAAGAAATGCACTCGATGCGTCGCAAAATGGCGGACGCTGTATGAAGAGTATGATATGAAATGCCGCGGTCGAATATTACGCGAACACTTGACAGCAATTTCTTTCACGCTCGAATCCTCGTCGTGGCTTTCTTCTACAAATGGCTTCTCAAAGCCTTCACGCACGGTGTAATCTGGCCGCGACGTCGTATTTAAAGGTGTATTATAGATACACACGAACAGTCACAGCGAAGTTATTTATCCACCGGCGCACTTTTCACTTTTACAATTTTACGGATCGAAGGACCATTTTTATGTGCCCTACATATATATTTTAAAGTCCTTCCGGTAGCTTGATGAGGGCAACATAAAAAACAGGCGATTTATAGAATCACGATATATTTATTTTATGGCACGAAAAAACTTACACCATTTTTCTAACATTGAGTTTTCTTAACTAACCATAGACAATCCAAAAAACTATTATAGTATAAAAAATATTTATGGTTGACTTGGTCATAAACATTAACATTACGGACATTAGAAGGAACCACAAATCGTTAGAAAACAAAGAATCCTGCACATATTTTTAGTTCATCAATTCCCTAGCGTTTTCCATTTTCCCGGGGTCCGCTTATCTAACCTGGAGATTGACAGGTCCGGTTTTTTCCAGAGGGCGACTGAACTGGATGATCTTTCAACTCACAAAGGGCCAAAATCAACCCAATACAGGATAGGTCACATATCTCCGAATTGCGTTTCTCGGGGTGGTATTAATAAATGAATCTCAGCTGAGACTGGCATCACGCTTAAGTCTCTGTTTTTATGTGAGAACTGTCACATTGACATGATCTTGAGGGCAGTCTCGAAGCTGAGATTAGTTTATTAATACCACCCTCGGTCTATATTGGTTGAGTCAAATATACATATTATGTTAAACTGTGTAAAAACGAAAGCGTAACAACGACATTTCGAATAATATTTCATCATGCTGATTCCAAAGGATCTTTCTCCTTTGAAACGAGTAAAAAAGTAGGTACATCTTTTTAAATTATTACCTTGCCCATCGCAGAAGAGATTCCATCGAGCATTGTTTTAGAAAAAAATCCAATCTCATAAAACCAGCCGTGTCGATGGCAAGCGAATCTTTTTCAAACTCGGTTTTATTAAAGCAGTGCTCCATCTCACAAAAAGAATACTGACTCTTGTCATATTTTTAATCTTCTAGCGGAACAATGGAAGTACTTCAGTGTACAAAAAAGTGCCCGTGTAGATTTCTTTACGTCACTGAGCCACAGAGTAACGCTTGTACGTATTTTGCGACAAAACACCGCACCTTTTAAGGAACATTTTCAAAGAATTTTCGCCTTCTATTCATTAAGGATAGTGAAAAATGTACGAACATTAACTTTAGCCACTCGCAAAGGATTTGCCGTATATTGCTTAGAGAAAATATATTAGTACGATGTGGTTTTATTTGTCATTTCAAGTTTACGGCGGACGACTTATTTCGCTGTTTAAAATGTCGGCAATATCCTTCTATTTAGAGTGAGGTATAAAAAAGTCGTAACTCGTCGTGCATGAAAGTTTTATTAACTTCCTGATTCATAATTTTTATGAAAGACCAGTTCTGTTAGCAATATTAGCTATGTATTAAAATGACGAATTAGTATTAAGCTAATGTCTATGAGAACGGCTTTATAACTATAGTTTCATTACTTCTATTTATATACAGTTAAATACTTTATATGTACAGTATAATAAGGAATATTCAAATATGCCATTAATAAAACATACATACATACATACATAAACTCACGCCCGTTATCCCTAATGGGGTGGGCAGAGCCACAAGTAATCAAAGACAATTTGCAGCCACTGTTGATACGATGTCTTAAGCTGGATATGATGAACTTTATGGTGATAAGGGATCAGCCTATCGCCCATAACATTAGTCCATCATGTTAGAGGACACAATCCCTCTGTCGGTTTTTACGACATGCCCGGGAAGATAAGCAGCTGAACGTTTTCTATGTTTTTTATTTGCTCCCAGAACAGCATAGAAGCAATTAATAAAAATAAGTTGTGAACATCTAGTTATTACATAAATAGTTCTATAAAGAAGAACTTTCCAGGTTACATTCACCTAAAACAATATAGATGGTGTTGTACAGCTTTAATGTGATAATTACCTTTTTTTTTCGTTACTCGAGTACATAATTTAAATCAAAATACAATTTAAAGGCAGAAGCATACATAAAAATAATTGTTACTTGATATTTGGATCACATTATGTTTCTGCCTCCTTATATTGCTTCTCTTTATTTTAATCACAATAATCAAATCAAAATAAAATCAAATCAAATATACTTTATTGCGCACAATATACAAAACAAATTAACACAGATGATGATAGATACAGTACAATCTGGCGGCCTTATTGCTAAGCAGCAATTTCTTCCACGCAACCAGTGGATAGGAAACATAATAAGGATTTGCCGCCGATTACATAATGGGTGGAAGAGGTAATTTTGCTTGGGTGTTATAAAAAGGGTCATCTTTCATACCCAAAAACAATGATAAAAGATGCATATTATGTCTGTTATCCATGAAAATAGATGGTTAAACGAAGGAAAATCTGTACATCGCCATCTACTTATACTTATTTTGACTATTTAAATGTAGTACATAATTTATTGCGAAAAATTATTTCTCTAGCTTCTCCTGTTATTCATTAAAAGAAGATCTACGTGTTAAAATAGTCTGAAAGTTCTTTTTTGTTTCTGAGTGTTAAAGAAAATAATATTTCTTTTGTTCCAGGGTCTGATAAGGGAACTAACAATATACGAGTTCGCAGACGAAGAACGATTGAAAACTGTCAAAAATTGTTCTGACGTAAGTAATTTAGACACAAATACAAGATAATATTCTTTCGTCCTTGAATTGCACAAAGAACAACACAGTCCCGCTAAGGTTGAAGTAATCAACTGACTTGGTAGTAAATCTAGTGATCAGAACTTTCAATCAGACTAACAAAGTTTACATTATCAGAAACGGGATCTGATCCGAGCGTCGGGCTCACGATCAGAAGATCTCAGGTTCCAATCCCGATGGGGACATATCACAAAAATATTTTTATGATTCCTAGTTTGGTCACGAGATGCAATGTTCTAACAGGTTGGTCAGTCGATTCCGGCTAGTATTAACGGCCTCCGTGGTTCAGTGGTTGACAGTTCTGCTCACGATCCGGAGGTCCCGGGTTCGAATCGCGGTGGGGACAAATCACTTTGTGATCCCTAGTTAGGTTAGGACATTGCAGGCCGATCATCCGATTGTCCAGAAGTAAGATGACCCGTGCTTCAGAAGGCACGTCAAGCCGTTGGTCCCGGTTACTACTTACTGATGCATGATGTCCGGGGCTTTTGGCGGCTCAATAATAACCCTGACACCAAAGTTGGTTTCAATCATTGGTCCCACAATCAGAACCCACACAAGAGCAGAAGATAGTAAGCCTGTAAATGTCTGCTCATACACAGTCAAACATATTCACTCACTGCCTTACCACATAAGCATACTTTGTTGATTGATGACCAAGCTATGAGCTACAACCGAGCTTCACATTACAGAGCTGGTCTTACTTTGTTCGTATATTACTCGACTTCGAGTATCGTTACAAAGCGAAGCGTAGCCACATGGTCAACATACTGACAAAACTGTTCGTAATTTGAGTGAGTGCGTGTTTTGGTGGACCAATAGTTAGCTGATGTAGTCGACAGAATGAGGCAGCGATTCGTCGTGAATATATTCGCGCGTTTCTATACTAACTGAAACAGTTTGAATTTTCCGCGCTTGTTTCCGCTTGTCTTCTTATATAGAGGGTTGGGAAGTCGAACTGATCTGGGTCGTGATCGTATCGTGGCAGATGGAAGTTCTACACTGTGATTGGCTAAAATTTCAATAAATGAACAAAAGTTGTCGTAATAGTCGTCCAGTGGTTGAGCGTAGGGCTCACGATCCGGAGGTCCCAGGTTCGAATCCCGGTGGGGAGATATTACAAAAAGAACTTTGTGATCCCTAGTTTGGTTAGGACATTACAGGCTGATCACCTGATTGTCCGACAGTAAGATGATCCGTACTTCGGAAGGCACGTTAAGCCGTTACTACTTACTGATGTAAGTAAGTCGTCGTTACATGAGCCATGTCAGGGGCCTTTTGGCGGCTCAATAATAACCCTGACACCAGGGTTGATGAGGTTGGTACTCCACCTCATAACCCACACGATAGAAGAAGAAGAAGAACCAATCTAATCCTTGGAATATAATATACGAGTATAAGAATGTCGATATAGCATGGGGATTTGAACATCTGAAAATTATTCAAATTAGTGTATATTCGCAAAAACCTATGTAGGTACGGCAGTGTAATTTTACAAAATTTATGATAACAATTTAGGAATATTGTGTATTGTTTTAGTATTTCTAGTATTGTTTTAAAATAATAATATTTAATGTAGTGTATTCTGAGTATTTATTGCACTCTATATTTTCACCAATATGTTTATAGATATCAGTGTAGTTATTACACTGAAATTATTATTTGTTTATTATTCTAAATTATGTGTTTCAGATGCCAATTTTACCCGATAGTAGTGTTAGTATGGTGAAGAATTTTGAATTTTATTACTCCGCTTTTTGTGGCTATAATTGTATACTCGTTAACTTTCACAGCAAAATTGGGGCGAAATTCATGTTTGGCTAAAATTAATAAAATGGGAATCTTCAAAATTTCTGGTTCGGACTCAAAAATTGCACCTAGGCTAAATATATCGCACCGCCTTGTTATTTATAATTATTTTATATTTCTATTTATTTATTTTTAAGCGTTTATGTTTAAACAAATATGGCTCGACAACATTTCGTCCTCATCTTTCAACTATTGATTTGCCTAGCACTGTAAGTATTTCAAAAAAAAAACTTTCATGAAACTAAGAAATAAAAAGAGAGAGATGAGGCCTAGAAGGACATACATTGACTAACTGGGAATATCCATGTGTATGAAACAATTGATGAATGTGGTAGAAACGAGAAAACTGTAGCAGGAAACAGGACAGAAATGGAATTCCATAGTCTCTGCTTACCCCGAAATAGGCTTCAGTTTATATGTTTGAATGAATGTATAAAACTAAGATCTATTTTGTAGACATTTTGATCTGTAAATAGGACATGGAGACGCATTGACCACCGTTTACAGTTAAAATGACAACACTCTTTTAATTGAATAAGAATAGAGTACAGATAGGGAATTAGCGATAATTTCAGCGCTCTATTGGAGCTGCTAAGTGACATTACATCACTTGTCCTAGCGTGATTATTTTTGTTTGGATAATTATAATTGACGCTCATTTCAAGGCATGAGTAAAACAATTTTTTTTTTTTCCTCTCGTAAATTCTTGCATGAACGTAGGTACATCTGTTTCGACAGAGTTTTAACCTTTACCACACCCAAGATACTTCATACACAACACATCGTTTACACAAACACCACACACTGACGTTACCGAACACGCGCATAGTGTGACGTCTGTTGCCATACGATTGAAGACTTTAGTCTTCCCCAACCCCTTTACCCCAAAGGGTAAAGTAAAGGGTATAGTAAACTATATCCGAGAGGGGTTAGGGTAAACCTAGCTCAGACGCTGGTGGGGGGCAGAGAGTTGTCATTCTATACGTAATATTATTCCTTATTATATGCCTTTACCAAACATCAATTACACTATCACCAACATACTGTAAAATCTCTCTCTTACCCTTAGTTACATGAAGATATTATTGAGAATTTAAGAAGAAAAGATACTTCAACTATTTATTGTTATGGCAGCGAGCCACATTTGTCTTAAACTTAAATACTAAGTATTGCAATGTAATTGGGCACACTTTGTAACTAACTCTATTTCAT
The DNA here is from genome assembly GCF_024362695.1 of Pectinophora gossypiella. NCBI lineage: Eukaryota > Metazoa > Arthropoda > Insecta > Lepidoptera > Gelechiidae > Pectinophora > Pectinophora gossypiella. Next base: position 10,744,623 of record NC_065417.1, read on the forward strand.
TTCTTCCGTAGACTGACTCAGAGGACGATGATGGAGTAAGTAAGCAATATTCCATGTAAATAGTTGTAGTGATAAAACGAAAAATTTCAAATAAGTTGTTGAGTAAGCGACTGTGATTATTAAAAATAAGGGTCCATCCAACCCTACGTCTGAGATTTTAAAAACTTTTTATAATTGTTATCATAAAATAGAATTGTTAAAAAAAGTTCTCAAAACAAAATATTAATTTGTGTCTTCTTTTAATTAAAAGATTATTCTAGCATACAAACACTTTTGAAATTTTTCTTTTTGTTCATTAGTAGGATACTTTGTAAATAAAAAACATGATGACATAGACAAAAATTATCAAAACAATTTAAATTTTAATTAACAAAAATTAAACAACTAATAATTTACGTGACTTTTAGGATACCTCACCTGAGAATCTTGAGATAGTAAGTGGAGACTAAATTTTACTTTTTCTTTATTTTTATCTTCTAATTGGCTTCATTGACAACCTTCCACTGCTTAAATTTATAAAATACTCGAAAATAAAAGAGCTTTATATGCTTCTGTCATACTGTTCAATTTATAACTCAATTGGCAAAACTGAATAATGAATAAAAGTTTAACCTACTAATATTTTAAACTACAATCAGACGTTTTTGCAGTTAAAGGTACTTCATTGTTGGCTTATCTCTGACCGAAATTAATCAAATTTAACACATTAGAGTTTTAAAGATAGTCTTTCGAATGACTCCGTCTAAAAAAGCAAGCACAGAGGCATTTCATGCCGTGATTTGAAAGTCCTAATTCAAAACGCTCACTTGTGTTGCGATCGCCACCGGGTGAGTGCCATCAGCGCTCACCATTTGTCTGGGCAAGTAGTGAATGCCATATGCAGCAAAGGTTCGATAAGTCAAGTCAAAAAAAAAAAACAGTTGCGAATCAGATTGTGCTAAGTGTCGATTGGATTCGTTTTTTTTTGGTGTTATCGGACCAAACATTATTCAAACTGATGGGTTACCCTACAATTGGATAGTATCCTAGGTAAAAGATAAATTATGATATTCTGATTACTAAATAAAGACAAATCTAAAACTGACGAAGAACATTTTCTTTTTTCTATTTGGTTTTTTTATAATATCACGTTATTCTATAACATCACTGTGTGCTTTTTTATACAATTTCCATAGTATTTTCTCTTATATTTAGTAAAAAGTTACTGTACAAAGTAAGTAGCCTATTGTAATGTAGTGATAACAAAGTGAAATTAAAAAAATAAACAAATGCGAACAATGAAGTTGTACCTTTCAAGCTAAACGTCGCACATTTCAAACAAGTTTTTAAAAGAAGACTTAAATATTTCAGTTTACTGGCGACATGGACACAACTATAGGTAAGTGATATCCAATTTTATAAGTTGTTTAAAAAAAGCCTCAATAATTATGATGTTGTGAGCTAAGGGAATATGGAAAATAGATAAATATAACACTAACAATATGAGCTAAAGACCTTTCTTTATCTAGATGGTTTCTATTTCCTAGCAGCAGTCTTTGTAAAATATTTGAAAATTCGAATTTTAAAAGTTTATCGATAGAATTATTATTAAATAAAATCGACAATAATTATACTTACTCATAAATGTTGTATTTTCCAGATGTTCCGTCATTCATAAAAGGAGAAAAAGGTGATAAGGTAAGAAGAAGTAAACTTATACCACGACACCTGTAATTAAAAACCACTTACAAAGTTATCTATAAATATACTGCAACGGTTTAAATTTAAACATGTGTAAGACATCTTCATTTTTGCAGGGTGCTCCAGGAGACTCACGTATTGGACCGCAAGGGCCTCCCGGGCCTCAAGGTCCACCTGGGAATCCTGGAAAAAACGCAGAGCCTGGTGTAAGTACTACCGATTTAAAGTCATTTTACCCTACTTAACCATGATGGCAAGTCAAAATCTAATTGTGATATGACCATCAATACATAGAAGAACAATATTCTAAAATAGAGAATCATAAGTAAAACATTTCAGACTTGTTCCTGTTCAGAGAAGATAGTTTCAAATCTGCTACGGACGATGCCAGAAATGAAAGGGCCTCGCGGAGAAATGGGCCTTCGAGGGGAACCGGGGGACACAGGTTCTCCTGGGTTAACGGTTAGTTCCCTCTTCAAATTTTCTGTTACTCTGTAATGTTATTTCTACTATTAATTCAACAGAGCCATGTTCTCAACATTGAAACATACATTTTTTAATACCTATAAATAATTTTTAAGTTAAAATGGCCACATCGAAGCAATTCATCAAAAAAAGCAATATGGCATTTGACATTTGCGCATATAAAATTAGGTGCGCAATATTGCAATAGCAATATTGCTTTTTTAGATGAATTGCTTCTATGTGGCAATTTTAACCCCCCTGATCTACAGCTTTTTAATTACTAGTTAAGGTAATTAAAATATGAAAATAACTAATAAAACGACTAAATTTCAGGGTAAACAAGGAGAGCAGGGTGAGAGAGGCCCAGTTGGCCTCAAAGGAGAAATGGGTGAAAGAGGTGATGTAGGCCCTCCGGGAAAAGATGGAGATCCTGGGCCTAAAGGAGAGCCCGGAATAGATGGTATGCTAGGACCTCGAGGACCTCCAGGGCTAATAGGCCCACCTGGGCCTCCTGGTCCCAAGTGTAAGGTGATTAAATTATATTTTCGCAAATATAATCTAATTATTAGTAGAAATTGTACAATTTACTTATACGTAGTTTGAATCGTAACGAACAAACTAACTAAAGAAGACTTATTAATAATAACAATAATAATAAAGCTTTATTTCAGAAAACATTCCATACATACAAAATACAACACAATTAAAATATAATAATAAAATTTACAAAAATAACAACACCTGACAATAATAACAATACTTACTTAAATAACTATCATAGTATACCACTACTTTTTCCCCACAGAGAGCAATGTCCAGAATCGCATGATGTGAGAGTCGAAACTTGTCGCAATACTTCTAATGATGGTGTTAGAACTGGACATTACTCTCTGCATGAGAGAAGCAACACGTTTCCTTAACACAGCTGCAAAACCATCTGTGCGCCAGAAACAGAACATCCCAGAGGCACTACAATATCTAGGCAACCGAAACATTGCTCTAAATACATCTTATTCTTATTCTATGTTGTTGCATCCAAATGCATTACTAACATAGATGAGCATTTTATTCCCCGTTTAACATTATTGAAAACAATTAGTGTCAGAACTTGTATTGACAGGAAACAGAAGAGGCAAAAGGAATAGCTGTACCTGGAGAAAAAGGTGATATGGGGCCTACTGGGCCGCAAGGTGACTCTGGACCCAGAGGACCTCAAGGAGAAAAGGGTACAAAGGGGGATCAGGGAGTCAAAGGGGATAAAGGTGACACGGTAAGCTCATCATGTTGATCTTACTGTTTCAGGTGTTGATACGGTATATTTTCTTAATTTTAATACTTAATACCCAAATAATATAAAATTTCAGCATAACTAGCAGTACTCCATTCAAAAGTGTCCGCTGTACTTGCACGGCGGCGGCTTGTACTTGGGCCGTGTACTTTTCAAGCGTTTAATTGTTGAGTTTCTTTAACAAGAAAAAACTCCACTATAATAATTCCGTGTTTATTTTTAAGGGTCACCACGGACCCGAAGGGCCGCGAGGTGAAAAAGGTGAACGAGGTGAATCGGGTCGTGATGGTCTTCCTGGGGAGCCCGGTGCCCATGGTAGAAATGCAGAGAAAGGAGAAAAGGGTAACATGAACTTTCAGCTTAAAATAATACGAGTCAAAAATGACTAAAGATGAATCAGGAAAATTCATAAAAAAATATTATGATGATAGATGCGAGTTATAAAATTAAAAAGATTTTTGGGTATTAATGGGTATTCGTGTTTTGGTAATAAACTAAAGCACCTTGTATCGTTTCTTGTTTTAAATAATACAAGTCAACTACCTACAAAACTACTAGCAACTAAATTATATGACGCGTATTATTATGTTTCTTGAACATTACTTGTTTTTCATTTAAGGTGACAGGGGAGATAAAGGAACACCCGGCTTGCCAGGTTTACCCGCAACATTATCCTCGTTACTAGATACTTCAATGGATCCAGACGAAAGTAAGACATCCGAACTTCATTTCAATAGATCTAAAATTCATCATCCATCCAAACAATCCACTGTTTATTCAGATCATTCTAGCTTCAGACAGATAACCTGAATAAATTTCAATATGAAACAAGGCATTCTGGTCACGATCATGTAATAACGTAAGTAGATTGAATCCCCAAACATTTTTTGCTACTATTGGTTGTATTGGCTTTGATCCTTATCCTTGAACCCCGCGTGCTATTGTCAGATGAACATCGAAAGGGTATATTGTTATACTCTTCTAGTTCACTGTGTAGAAAAGAGAGAGACTAAATGGCTCACATAAATTTATTTCCTCCAAATATCTGTACAGAGGGCTGGTTGTGTCATTTTTCGGTCGAACGAAACGCGTTGGAGATTCTTTTTATCTAAATCACTTTCTGTTTCCTTTTATCCTTTATTTTTCTTTACATGTTTCATCGTCGAGCGGAAGCATTACAGTGTAAGGGACAGGAATGTTTTCCTATGGATTGTCGTGGTTTATGGTAGAAATTGCAATTTTATTATTTCCTGCTTAAACAAGTTTTTGGTAAACACAATTTAATAGGACCGTGATTAAGGAAGCCATATAAATTATGTTCTAAACTTTATGTCTTACCCTACGTCTTACCTTATGTTTTTGTCAGCGGTAAAGGAAAACATCGTGAGGAAACCCACATTCCCAAGTAATGCGTTACGGAAGTATGTAACCTATCTTGTTTTGGGCTGGTTTTCCCTCCGCGGGTTTGAAGATCAGACAGGCAGTCGCTTCTGAAGAAAAACTGGACCTGTCAAATCTTCAGGTTAGGTATGCGAAGATAATGATGAAATTTATATCTTTCCTCCTGTCCTAGATTTGGAGCATAAAACTTTTAATATTCCAGCTCATAGTAAATAATATAATAATTTACGACATATTAACTTGTACACAAAATTAAAATTACATTGTCTTGGGGAAAAAGTCTACATCGAAGCGATACATCTAAAAAAAGCAATATTGCTATTTCACATTTGTTTGCATTGCGCATCTTTTATAGGCGTAAATGTCAAATTGCAATATTGCTTTTTTAGATGAATTGCTTCGATGTGGCTATTTCAAACCCTCTGCTCTTTAAATTAATAATTCTTAAGAATGGTAATGTTCTCTCAAAGATGGGATGAAAATGTTTTCAAAAGCTCTTTCATAAAACACTATATATTATAAGGAATACAACGGCGATTACGTTCATTCGTGTGAAAGGGTATACATACGCACGTTTGCCTTATGTTGGTTCACAAATGTCGCATGGTGTATTTATTTTTATTGCGTCTTTATTGCGTGTGGAACACTGACTTTTGCCGAGGTTTTTTGCAGGAATATTCGCTTTTATGTAAAATGAATACTGTTTAAATGCCTTTGTTCTTTATTACTAGTGGGATGCCAAATGTTTTGAATTAATGGGAATAACGTGAGTAATTCCAGAATACAAACTTGGAGCAATTTTTGGTATAGTAACGTGATCTCTTTAGTGAACTTTTAGATGATAAGCAGCATACTCTGAGTTTATTTTCTCTAATAGGGCGTTATTATATTCTTACATTACAAAGTAAAATAAAACTGTCTGGGATAGAGATAGGGTGTAGTAATAAAGCGTTATTTATTGTTATAATGTTACATCTTTGTAAAATTACTATTTCTTTTATTTTCTACCTATAGATGCAGCAATTATTGAAAAAATAAGGGGGCATAAAGGAGATCAAGGCGTCCCAGGTGAAAAGGTAGTTACTACGTTTGTTATCGTAGAATACAGTTTATGCATTATAGACAAAGATATCTACTGAAGAAGATGATATGAAGATCATGTAACAGTTGCTATGCGAGTTTTGGAAGTTTTCCTAAGCTTCATAGAATTGTAAATTAAGTAACAAAATAATGCATAAGTTAGTAAGTATTCTAAACTGAACACGAGTGCAATTTGTCCTCTTCACTTAGTCATTTTTTCATTCTGCTTTCAGGGTGATAAGGGTGACGTAGGCCCTATTGGGCCCCCAGGGTCACCCGGTAGAGACGGCCGACACGGGCTCCAAGGAGAAAGAGGGCCTCAAGGAGTGCAAGGAGACCCGGGCCCTATGGGCCACAGGGGCCATAAAGGAGAACGTGGTGAACCGGGCCCTCCTGGGATTGGCACTCCACTGGCTAATGTTACGGTGGTACAGGTTAGTTCAGGATCATCTATTCAATCCCCCTATGACATAAAAGTAGCCAACAATGAAAATGAAAGCTAAATATATTTATATCAATAAAACAATGTTTATTTTTAGAGTTTAGATATTATCATAATAATTTTAAGTACTTTAAAAATTATCAATTTTCAGGGACCTAAAGGCGAAAAGGGAGATCATGGCGCACCAGGAAAAATTGGACAAATTGGAAAACTGGGTCCTCCAGGGAAAAGAGGACCTAGTGGACCAAAAGGAAATAAAGGAACGATAGGTCCACGAGGACCTGCGGTAATATGAATCAATAACACAAATAAAATAAATATTATATTGACAAGATCAAATAAAAAAATTTAGAAAAATATACATACATACATACATAAACTCACGCCTATTTCCCACCGGAGAAAGCAGAGATTATAAAATTCCATTTACTTCGATCCTGACACACTTCTCTTGCTTCCTATAAAAAATATAATATGAAATATTTTTAAAGCTTTTTAAACAATTATTTATTTTATTTCAAAGCCCTTGTCAACTTTGCATTCCCTTTTTTACCAATTTTTTTTATTCACTTTATAGGGGCCAGTGGGCAAAAATGGTGAAAAGGGACCGAAAGGTGAAAAGGGAGACGGCCTTAGTTTACTTGATTTGCAAAAGGTAATTTTGATTAAAACGCGTCGCTGACTTTGCTAACTGACGTATCTGTATTTCTTTGCTAAATTATGATTTGTGTCGATTTATTATTTCATATTAGTACTCCCAGGCGACCGACCTTCTGAGAAGAGGTTCCCACCAAACTGGAAACCCTCAGGCCTGGTGTTTTAATTTTTTGCACCATGTGAGCCTTTAGCGCTCCCCATTTGTCCTGTCCTACAATAAGAGTTTTTACGAAAAGGCGCCGCGCCACGAATTTCTGTATGAACGCGTGCACACAAACTCGAATGCAACGAAAATCCCCCGAAACATCCTCAGCGCTTGAAACTTGAAATGTTTTCTTATTAACACATTATGACATTCCTCCAGGTAAAAGGAGAAAAAGGTGACAGAGGCCAAGACGGGAAACCCGGCGTGGCGGGTGTACAGGGTCCACCTGGGCAATGCCCAGCAACTTGTGAGACCCACGGTGGTGCACCTGGACCCCCAGGTCCACCAGGGCCCCCAGGCCTCACTGTAACTGGGCCCAAAGGAGAGCCCGGTGGAATCATTTCAGAGAAAACTTATTACGCTTTTACGGATGGTTAGTATAAGCCTTTATATTACAAATATGGCGTAATATGTAATAGGAAGGCCGGCTGAAGTACGCACAAGCACACCTCGGACACTTCATGTAAACAACCTCTTTTCTCACAGACACCACACATTGACGTTATCATACTCGCGCATCAGTGTGTGTGACGTCTGACTCCATACGATTCAAGTCTAAACTAGCAATCGTTAAAAGAATGTATCAATATCGTTAATTTATTTTGTGTCTTCTACTAACAATAGGTTAAGACTGCATTTTTTACTAACAACTATGGATTGTAAATCTGAAAATAAATGATTATTATTATTATTATTAAACTATGTTCGAGGGGTGGTGAGGTGAACTAGCTCAGCCGCTGGTGAAGAGCGGAGAGTTGCCGTTCTATATGAAGTATTATTCCTTATTCTATGGCACAAGACTGTGAAAAATGGAATAAAAATTAGATCTTGTAGATTTAACTAATAGCCCAATTAATATCTCTACATTTTTGATAGCATACTTGCGGCAATGCTATGGTTGCTGGAGATCATCATCATCTTCCTAGCATTATCCTGTTTTTCACGGGGTTCGCTTACCCAACCTGAAAATTTGACAGGTCCTGTTTTTTACAGAAGCGACTGCTTGTCTGACCTTCTAACTCGCGAAGGGAAAACATGCCTCATACAGGTTAGGAAACATATCTCCGAAAAAGCATTTCTCGGGAATGTGGGTTCCCTCACGATGTTTTCCTTCACCGCTGAGCACGTGATAATCATTTATGGTCCAAACATGAATTCGGAAACAAATTCGACAATCATTGGGTTACTTGGGTGGCTGGATATGATGAGATGTGATAGTGTTAGGCTGCCAACAATTGCCAAGAGTTGTCTCAAAAGCTTTTTTTTTTTGCAGGTAACCCAAATGACGAAGACGACGTTCACACGGCAATGACTCTTATTGCACGAACAAAAAGGGCTCTTATAAAGGTACCACTTATACATTATCAAAATATCTATCTTAGGATTTCGCCAACAACAGTAGCTGCAAGTTATCTATGATGACTTGTGGCTCTGTTTACTCCATAAAGGATTACGGGCGTGAGCTGGATTTATTTTTCTTAAAAAGCATTGTGTTTGTAAATAACAATCGACTATTAAGGTAGGTAATACGACACATAATATTACAGAGATTACCCTAAGACAAACATTCACTTTATAACATACTTAACATAAATTGATTTTATGTAATTTTGCTCAATTTATGTACGCAGGTACCCAAATAAAACGCAGATGCAAATAAACGAGATAATTCGGCTATGAATAATATTCATAATGGAATCGATAACAATAAAGCCGAGTTTTTCCTTTTTGCAGCGAACATCGAGCACACCTCTGGGAACGCTAGCTTACGTATTGCATGAAAAAATGTTGCTGTTAAGAGTCGAACATGGATGGCAATATGTTGTGGTGAGTTGTTTGCTATCGTAACGTTGTATTTACTTTAAGGTCGGTCGAACCTACGGCATGAGCTTCATCAGCTCATTCCACCAAGTCCATTCCATCTGAGGTCATCCAGACGTACGGCGGGTTACCATCCTTACTTGGTTGACATACCACTAATCCGCGCCAAGCGCTTCGCTTCATCTTTCATAATGCGCACAACCAAGGAATGGAATGGGCTGCCGCCGTCGGTGTTTCCTGTATCTTATAACCTGGGGTCCTTTAAATCACGGGTGAATAGGCATTTTCTGGGTAAGCTTGTTCCTACGTCGATCTCTTCTCCTCGTGGAAAAATGAAGTCTTTCAATTGTAGCATCATCATATAAAACATACATTGCCGGCAAAGTGGCTGTGGAATTTGAGAAGCAGTAGAGCTATCGTAGACATCTGTTTGCAGGAGTAATAATAAAAGAGATTGGAGTTGTTCCGGCGACAGCGACACTCATACAAAATGCGCGTTAGGGCTTTTCGAACCTTTCATCCCTTCGTGGTCGAACTAACCTTTAATTTCAATATTTGCAGATGGGTTCTTTAGTAGAAACTAGAGAGCCTTACACCACTACAACTCTGCACCCAGTACCAAGTCGCTTAGTAACATCTACAGAGCGTCCCAGGCCTGCTCATCCTAAACTTCCGTCAGAAAGGTCGCACGTAAGTATATGATTGTCAAAAAAAAATGTGATCCCCTGTTGCGGGGGGTCGTTAACATGTTAATGGACAGTTATATACCATGTTTTGACACAAGAAGTGTTTTGTGTATAAGCGGATGACACGAAAGGCTATATATAATAGCTGTTGACAGCTATAGCATCGGTGACATTTTTCACAGTAATATGCCTGTGTTATTAGACAGTGTTAACCGTTCTGTTGTTACTGCAAAATTTAAAACATCGTGCATGGCAGTTCTGTTAGATTTAGTACGTTAATTACGGCGGTTATGACCTTTCTGGTCATCAACGTGTTAAGGAGTGGCTACTATATATTTAACCAAGTATAAATTATTTATTCATAAGTTTCAGCCCACTGTCACAAAAGCTCTGGTTGAGCAATACCTCAGTTTTTGTTGAAATTGGTTTCTATTATACACTAGGTATATTTATAAGAACTTGATCGAACTACTATTCTAATAAATATGAATCCGTTCATCTGTTACCAACAGATTTTCTATGGATATATCTACCTTTGGAAATGTACCAAGATCTTCCAATACTTTTTACACGTGTCATTTCCGAATGTTTGCTCAATAGTTGGTAGATAAGTAGATAAAAGCTTTATTTAGGTTCAAGACGTTTTGCTCGTGTCATACTTAGAATTTTTGGCGCGACAAGTTAGTTTTCACATGAAGTTGCGTCGTACCGTACCATTTCATTGATAAAAACAATTGAATAAACATTTTACCTATTATACTACTACTGCTACGGTGGATAATTTTAAACTCATTTTTCAGATTCGATTGGCTGCTCTAAATGAGCCTTATTCAGGTAAAATGTACTCTTTCAACAATCGCACGGGAAGAAACGCTGCAAACTACGCATGCCATCGAGAATCGTGGAACTATGGCTTTGATGGCAACTTTGTAGCCTTCTTGGCTAATAAGTAAGTGGTCTGTGTTTTCAATGGTACTCTTATATTTTGATTAAGTGATCAGTTTTCGAGCAATCAATTTGTAGGTTGTGTCTCGCTGTGAAAATAACAGATAATAATTATTTATTATACAGAGGTAGGTATTTTGTTTTGGTGTTTGAAAGCTAGGGGTTATGAACGTGACTTTTTTGCTTTTGCTTCACTTCTTTTTTCATTATAATTTCACTTTTCCTCGAATGAACAGGTATTTAATAAGTAACCGTGTACCGCCTAAAGCCTTATCTACATATTTACCACATTTTTTTTTAAAAAAAAAGGCCATCTACAACTCTAGTATATTCAAGTAAATGATTCAAGTATACGTAGATAATTAAGCTACCATGAAACATTACGTAACTGTATATTGCCTATGGAAAATACAGTAATTCCGACCAGCATCATAACTTTTTTTTGTTAATTGTTATTTTGTGTAAGTTTAAGTCTATTCAAGTAAATGATTCAAGTATACGTAGATAATTTAGTTACAATGAAACATTACGTAACTGTACATTGCCTATACTACTGTGTGTATGCGGATAAACGCTGGATGCGGACAGCAGAGGATCGGTCATTCTGGCGAGTCTAAGAGGAGGGCTATGTCCAGCAGTAGACGATTTCCGTCTAATGATGACGATGAAGACTGTGTATGGTATTCTTGTATAATAATAATTAAATAATTTATTTCTTTCTTTATTTGTCACTTGTGTCTTCGCGACTAATTCGCAGTTGTTCGTTTTTCCCATTTTAGGGTAGAAGACCTGAGGTATTTAGTAAAGGTGAAACGCGACAGGGAACTACCAGTGGTGAACCTCCACGGAGAAATGTTGTTCAAGACATGGACAGAAATGTTCAATGGAACCGGAGCCTTGTTCCCGACGTCAGCGAACATTTACAGCTTTAGCAGGAAAAACGTTTTCATTGATCCTACATGGTGAGTTTTTTCTTATTTTTTTTTTCTTTTTAAAAAGGTTAGTAGGGCAAATAGACTTAAGAATTTATTATACTCTAATGAAGATGCGAACAATCTTTGCACACGTTTAAAAACCCTCATTGGTTTTTCATTTCTTCTCCTCAGACATAACACCTTGCGAAATGACGTAAATTCAAAAATGTTACATTGACCTTCAACAAGTTTATCCATGATAATTACGTTGAATAAATGATTCTGATTTCTGATATGGAATTGTATTTGCTTCGATCCTGACATACTTCCCTTGCGTCCTCCACATCTGACGATCAGTGCGATATATTCTAAACCGGCGTGCGTATATGACACGATTGATGAAAAGAACATAATATAAAAGTGCATTATCCCACTAATGGGCACAGATTTCCCCTAAATCCGGGACCAACGGCTTGGTGTGCCTTCCGAAGCGTAGAATAATAATTAGTTCAATCAGGGGTATAATAAATAAAAAGTTAATTACGACAAACTACTTAGTCTCAGAATAGTTTATAGGCGTACTATCCTTGATACTTAATGACCTCCGTGGTCCAGTGGTTGAGCGTTGGGATAACGAGCCGGAAGTCCTAGGTTCGAATCCCGGTGGGGACATATCACAAAAATTACTTTGTGGTCCCTAGTTTGGTTAGGACATTACAGGCTGATCAGGTGATCAGCCTTATTGGCTGATCAGGTGATTATCCGAAAATAAGATGATCCGTGCTTCGGAAGGCACGTTTAGCCGTTGGTCCCGGTTACTACTTATGTTAGGGGCCTTTAGGGGCTTAATAGTAACCCTGACACCAGGGTTGATGAGGTTGGTACTCCACCCCACAACCTACACGATAGAAGAAGACTATCCTTGATAGTGTTAAACGCTAACTCTTATGTAATTTTTACATAGAGGTGACATTAGTTGGTTAGAAAATTAGACTCCCGTATCCAATTAAATAAATATCCTTAACACGTTGACCGCCATGACAGACACAATGTTTGCGACGATTTACTTTCCCCTGGGGCCACACCAAAAATGTGAGAATTGTCAAAAAGTCGTAGACTATTTTTGTGAATACTGTCTGAAAATAACTAAAAAACCTCCTTTCGTGTGGGTTGTGAGGTGAATCAGGGTTATTATTGAGTCGCCAAATTCCCCTGACATGGCCTATGTTAGAAGAGACGGTATCCGTCGCGACTCACTCAGCTAAACCATGATTTTTAGTCCAGCGTTCAACGTGTTAGTATGTCATGTGTTTAACTTTCAGGCATCAGAAGGCTGTTTGGCATGGAGGTAATGCTTTTGGAGTACGTACGCCAAAAGCTTTCTGTGAGGAGTGGGAGTCCGATAATCCTGAGTATTACGGAGTGGCGTCCCCACTGAGGGACAGTAGACTTCTGGGGCAAGAATTGTAAGTAAACAGTCTCTCACTATACTCTCTCTCTTTAAGAGCTACGCTCTTGTTGGTGGAGTGATCGTCGCCGTTCTACACGCCCTATCTGTGGAGTAATGAAGGCGATTACTCCACCGACTCACTATACATACGTGCGCAATGCAAACTGTCAAATAGCAATATTGCTATCTTAGATGAATTGCTTCGATGTGGCCATTTTAACCCCCTAATTAATAATAATAAAACCTAAGATCTGGAGGTCCGGGTTCGATTCCCGACGGGGACATTGTCGAAATCACTTTGTGAGACTGTCCTTTGTTTGGTAAGGACTTTTCAGGCTTGAATCACCTGATTGACCGAAAAAGTAAGATGATTCCGTGGTTCGGAGGGCACGTTAAGCCGTTGGTCCCGGCTATTAGCCGTAAAAACACCTCCACCAACCCGCAGTGGAGCAGCGTGGTGGAGTATGCTCCATACCCCCTCCGGTTGATTGAGGGGAGGCCTGTGCCCAGCAGTGGGACTTATATAGGCTGTTTATGTAATCATTTTTTTGTGTTTCAGGTATCCCTGTGATAGTAAGCTAATAGTTTTATGTGTAGAAGCCACGGCGACAAGAAAACGCCCAAAGCACGTATCGTAAGTTTTTTCATACAAATTATAATTATCTAACGCTCCATTTGTCCGACCAAGTTATTAATAAAAAAAAAACAGCTCGAACCTGCGCCCGTACTCCGTGTTGGAGCGGACAGAAACGCAGCGAGGTTGTATATTTAGATTGTTTCTAACATGATGGACCATCATAACCGGGTGAGAGCCTTCAGCGCTCCCCATTCGTCCGGGCAAGTAGTTAATGCCATCTGCGGCAAATCTACGTCACATCAAAATAAAATAAAAATAAAGGACCATCATAATTGCCTACTTGACAGTTTTCGGTTAAGTATTTAAAAAAATACAAACGGTTATTTTATACCCCTTAAAGTTTTTATTTTCTCGAAAAAGCTTTATATAATAGAAAAAAATATATTTTTTATAATTAAAAAATTAAAACAGATTGTCAATCATCCATTCCTTTCCTTTTCGGCGGATAAGATAATGGCAGGCATAACTTAAAATAAACTTAGGAGGAGTTTGCAGGAATCGGGGCCAATACATATTTATTTTATTTCAGATCCAGATCACGTGAACATTATAATCCTATCCTACGTGAAAACGGTATACCTAGTTTATAGCAAAACTAACTGCGTTAATATTGTATTAGATAAATAGTTTATTTGGAGAATATGAAAGATTGTATAGATGTTGAAAAAAAAATAATTTTTTTAATTGAAAGTTTGAGTGAATAAAGTAAACATCATGACTTAATTACAATAAACCTTTTAAAGCTTTTTTTAATTGTTTTTTTAAAGCAACTTCTTGTATTGCTTTGTTACGTTGAAGTCTTTGTTCTTATAATGTGTAATAAAGATTTAAAACTTCGGAATGGGAACTAAGAAGCTCTATTATAATAATAATAATAATAAACACGTACGCCTAAAAGTCCAGGACTACGTAGGCTCGAGATATGGAAACGACATACAAATAATAATAATAATAATGATTTCTTTATTCAGATAAAAAGGCTACCCACACATTGGAGAAATAAAAGCATAATTTTATATAGCTTCGATATTATCATTTTCTACGTTACCTACTGAAAAGTCTCACAAAACCACGTGTTAGCAACTCCAGAAATTCGAGGTCATTCTATCTATCTACTCAGTCTGTGTCGTTGGACACTGCTGGGTATGGTCCTCCTCTCTTTCACGCGATCCTTTCCGGTCCTGTGCAAGTCTCATCCATTGCTTTCCGGCGTACCTCTCAATGTCATCCAACCATAGGGCTGGTGGTCTGCCTCGATATCGCATATTATCCCTTAGCCACCATTCAGTAACAGGACTCGGAATTAGGTTTTTTTTTAATAATTTCTCATTTTCTTTAATCTAATTCACCCTGCAGTGGATGGACACACATTTTGTGACACAAATTACAACTGGAAACCTATTTTCCAGCTTATTAGCTTTCGTTTCATTTTTAGACACCTATTTTTTTGTATTAATAGTCATAAATTAATCTATTATTTAATTATTAAACTACATAAGAATATATACTTTACGAATATGCCATATTTTTCTTACCAGCGCTTCTTTTTCAGTGCGGGATCTTTCGGTGTCGTTTTTTTGTTCCAGCCAGTATTTTATCAGGTGGCTGAAATACGAAAAAAAAAACATTCAGTCGCCATTCTGACGTCATAGTAGCACATTTTTCATTTCTGTGTGTACCACGAAATTTAGAAAAGAGGTTGGAAGGGTCAAGCTATTGAGCGCTAAACGCGCGCCGTACAAGTATAAGCAACTAATCTATACTTCAACTTTGCCCTCCAATCATTCGCTAACTTTAAGACGCACGAAGCTTCACGGTAGTGTTAGGTTTTCTGTAATTTTGTGCGAATTTGTGTTGCCTTCATATGGCAACACTAGGAGAAAGGGTATAAAAAGGCGTGTTTGTCTTTCATTGGGGTTCTTTTGATTCGAGCACGCATCGAAGGCAGACGTACCATTTTGAACACGTGTACACTTGTGTTTGAGCACGCGTGCGTTTTGGAAATTTAGAGTAAGTAACCAATATACTTATTATTTATTATTTCAATGGTTGTTTTATTTATAGAGCATGTACCTGAGGCAGCTTTCTGTATATCCAGGTATCCGTATGTTAGTTAATGATCATGTTACCGTGGTATTACTACATTTCAGAAGTGGGATCGTATCCATATGTGTTAATTAGGATACACCGTTTTTGAGATATTTTACTTTGGAAATATATCCAAAATATTATAGGGTTATCTGAAGAATATTTACATGTTCCAATGTTTTCGAGTTCCAGATTATGCCTCTTGAAGACGAGATCGTTCCACGAAGACGACTGACGAGCCGAGACGAGCCGAGCCGAGCCGAGCCGAGCTGAGCCGATACAAGCCGGGAGCGCAGCCGAGCCGAGCCGATACAAGCCGGGAGCACAGCCGGAGAGAGAGCCGGGAGTGCAGCCGGAGAGAGACGTCGCTTCACGCATCGGCACAACGAGCGACACAGCCAACGACGTCGCGGCGAAGGGCAGGAGGTGCGACGTTCGTCGGCAGCTAAGGGAATAGAAAGGTCAGATAGCCCTACATTTTCATCTAAAGATGTTCTTAATATTGTTGAATCATTAGTTAACTTAAGATCTTAACCAAATCCGACAGCAGTCGCCACATCACATCCTTCCAGTAGTATTATGAACCATGTTACCCGAATTTGGACCCTCATCGAAAAGTCAAAAGATTGATACTTGGTTAAAGAAAGTTAATGAGTGTGCCACTGTTTACGGATGGGATGA
Organism: Pectinophora gossypiella; assembly: GCF_024362695.1. Classification (NCBI taxonomy): domain Eukaryota; kingdom Metazoa; phylum Arthropoda; class Insecta; order Lepidoptera; family Gelechiidae; genus Pectinophora; species Pectinophora gossypiella. The sequence goes on from NC_065417.1 coordinate 10,761,063, forward strand.
GAACAACCGTTATCCACTTCGCAATGCAGAAACTGCAGGAGTTGGCCAAAGTTTGGTATGAAAGCTTCAATTCTATTTTGTACAGCTGGGCAGAATGGCAGCAAAAGTGGTTAGACGCATTTCCTTTTGAACATGATTATGGCCAATCCCTGGAGGATACGCTTAGGCGAAAGAGTAGGTTTGGTGAACCGCTAGAGGTTTATTATTATGAAGAATTAGCCATCGTGAACCGGTGTGACATCGAAGGGAAACGAGCCGTGGACTGCATTATCCACGGATTAAGTGACAAGACAATTAGATCCAGCGATAAGCGTTACGATGTACGCAGCCTGATCAACTCCATTTTCTGATGAGTAATAAGGAGAACCAACCGCCGCCCGATCGCTTTCATTTTAATAAAACAAAGTAGTCGACTGAATCCACAGCGGGAAGTAATAATGACAATAGGGATAAATCAGTTAAGACTTCAAAAAAAAATTCAAGTTACAAATTATTTTGTTTTAACTGTAGGGAAAAAGGTTACCCGTATCTTAAATGCCCCAAACCTCTGGTCCAATGTACAGGATGTCGTAGGTTCGGTCATAAAATGGAAACTTGCAGAGTCCCTTTTTTTTTGAAAACCGTGATAATCTAGGTAACATTCCTAAAATCATGCGCATACTTACCTCTAAGTCGGGCTCAAAATATTTCAATACAGTTAGGGTAAATGACACCTCTATGATATCGTTTATAGATTTCGGTAGCGAAGTTTCGCTCATAAAACAAACAACGACACTGATTTTGGGGTAGACTTGTGATCAACCCCCGACTCCACTAAAAGTTTTGGTAGTGATTTTATTTTGTCCATGGGCAGGACACAGGTTAATTTATGCATCGACGGTGTTAGTGCGGATGTTTTGTGTCACGTGGTTGACAGTAATCTGCTCAATTGTCCGATATTAGTAGGACAGTCCTTCACCGAACAGAAGCAGGTGCTGGTATTCAAGAATGCCAACGAATTGAGGTTTTATTATGATGATGAATTCCCTTTTGCTAACGGTGGTAGTGGTGATACTGCGAATGTAAAGGTCGTCTCCGCTTCATGCGCAAGATTGAGTGGAGAGGCGATTATCAGAGCTCGTACTGATGTTGTGATTAATTGATATGTTAGGCTTGGCGGAAGAGTCGTGGGGAAGCCAAAACGAGAATTCACGATAGCCGGCGGGTTATACAAAGTAGAGGAAGGTCAGCTCTTTGTTCATATTACCCCATTGTCAGCTTTTGTTATATTGATGAAGGTGATATTATAGGTAGATGAAATAGAGTTCAGATTGTCAATCATATTTGTACATCACCCACAGACCTCGTTGGCGAGCATTTAGGTATAGAGCATAAAGATGTTAACTTTAGCAAAAACGCTTGAAGAGCCACATAAACGACGTCTATTTTAACATTTTGAACGAATACAAGCATTGCTTCGCGCAATCATTAGAGGAGTTGGGATGTACAAATATGACTGAAATGAAAATTGAATTGAATATTGAGCGTCCTGTGGTTTACCGGCCTTACATATTGTCGCACAAGGAACGACAACAAGTAAGAGAAATGGTTGGTGAGATGATGAATGCGGGGATTGTACGAGAAATTGTATCGGAATATGCGAGTCCAATTATGTTGGTTCGTAAGAAGGACGGTAAACAAAGGCTCTGTGTTGATTATAGGTTTCTGAATTCAATGACAGTTAAGATAAGGTACCTGATGGCAGTGATTGAAGACGAGATTGCTCGATTAGTGGGGCAGGCCTACTTTATAACCTTGGATCTGGCATCTGGATACTACCAGGTGCCTATTGCAGAAGAATCGAAACCCTTAACTTCCTTTATCACCCCAGACGACCAATATGAATTTAATCGTATGCCGTTTGGGTTGGCTAACGAACCAGCTGTATTTCAAAGGCTGATGAATAAGGTATTGGTTTCCGCTAGGTTCTCAGAAGCTACTGCTTACATCGATGACGTATTAACTTACGAAAAGGATGTAGAAGAGTGTTTGGATAGGTAAGAAAGGGCTTTACAGTTGATAGAAAAGGCAAGCCTAACTCTGAATTTGGCAAAATGTAATTTCTTACAGCAGAATTATTAACTATTTGGGTTATGATATTAGCGCTGCTGGGGTGCGGCCGGCTGATAAAAAGACACAGTCAGTGTTTGATGTTCCTCGTCCCACCAGTCCACATTCCGTCCGCCAATTTCTGGGACTAGTAGGATATTTTCGGAAAATTTATAAGGAATTACGCGTCTTTATCACATCCGTTGAATAATTTGCTCAAGAAGGATGTGGAATGGTGTTGGACTGAGGAACAAGAAGCCGCATTTGTTGATCTCAAAAGTAGTCTGATAGATAGGCCAATCTTAGCCATTTACGACCCGACCGCCGAAACACAGTTGCACACTGACGCCAGTGAAGTGGGCGTCAGTGGAATATTGATGCAGCGACGTAATGGAAACGACACCTACCATCCCGTAGCGTACTATAGTCGCCAGACATCTCCAGAAGAGAAAAGGTTTATAAACTTGAGACTCTTGCTATAGTAAGTTCGCTCAAAAGTTTCGGGTTTATCTTCTGGGTCAGAATTTCAAAATCATGACCGATTGTAGTGCGTTGCGCTCCATGCTTTCCAAACGCGATTTGGTTAGACGTATTGCCCGCTGGTGGCTGTTTTTTGCTTTTTGAATATCGTGCTGGCACGAAAATGTCGCACGTGGACCTTCTATTTCGGAACCCAATTGAGGATCTTAGTTCAATGGAAATTGACGCTGGTCTTTACCCGACGGTTATGTCAATCAATGAGGGGGACAGGTTGTAGACTCTTCAATTAGGTGATAGTGAACTGGGTCGCATTCGGGAATTTCTTACCACTGATATTGATGCAGATGGGTTAAAGTACATAACAGAAAACGAATTCAAATGAGGGCCTATTCCACGTAAACGAAAAGTCGAGGTGCCTTTTCACACCCTGTACATCAATCACCTTGGACCTTTTTGTGCGATCAAAGAGAGGAAAACTCTTACCTATTGGTAGTCGTAGATGCCTTTACGAAATTTAAATTTATCAGGCCAGTCAGAAATACCAAAAACAGTTACAACAACGCGAGAATTAGAAGATATTTTCTATACGTTCAGAAACCCAGATCGAATTATTAGCGACCGCGGTACTTTCTTCACATCGTACGTGTTCAAACGTTTTGCTCGGATAAAGGTATTAGACACGTGTTGAACGCAGTTGCAAGTCCTAGGTCCAATGGACAAGTAGAGCAGTGTAATCGCACGATGTTAGGGTCGTTAACTGCGCAAAATCTTAATTTTGACAAGAACGTCTGGGATGACAAGATAGGTAGAGTCCAATGGGGCATGAACAACACCCGTCGGAAGACAACGGGACGGACTGAGGTAAGGTAATGTTTGGACTTCAGATGGATGCGGAAATTAATCCTATGTTGAACGAAATAGTATGCGAAACGCAAAATTATACTTTATTGTCAGTTCGGGAATCCCTTAAAGATGTAAAAATTGACGATTCAAAGTGTAACAATGTTACCTACTGAATAAACATATTTTTGAGATTGAATTTGTTGGGATTGATGACTACTTCATTTAACAAATCGAATGTCACCCTGGATTCACGTTAATGATGATAAAGAAAGTAGTGATGAAGATGACTGATTGTGTCATTATTATATATAATCAAAAGAAAGTAAGTAGAGGTACTGTTTGTTGGATGAAACTGTAAGATGTGTATTTAGTAATAGCTTGAGAAGGAGGGCTCATAGCTATTTAGTTAAGGTGACTTTCAATTTTGTGAGGAGGGTTCACAATTATTTTAATTATCGTATATAAGAAGGAAGGGTTTGTATACGATAGTTACAAGTGTGAGAAAGAAGGTTCACACTCAATTGCTTTGCAATAGTTCGTGAGAAAGAAGGGTTTGCGAACTATTGCCAACTTGAATAGCTTTATAATATTATGATTATTTTAATTATCGTATATAAGAAGGAAGGGTTTGTATACGATAGTTACAAGTGTGAGAAAGAAGGTTCACACTCAATTGCTTTGCAATAGTTCGTGAGAAAGAAGGGTTTGCGAACTATTGCCAACTTGAATAGCTTCATAATATTATGATTATTTTAATTATCGTATATAAGAAGGAAGGGTTTGTATACGATAGTTACAAGTGTGAGAAAGAAGGTTCACACTCAATTGCTTTGCAATAGTTCGTGAGAAAGAAGGGTTTGCGAACTATTGCCAACTTGAATAGCTTCATAATATTATGATTATTTTAATTATCGTATATAAGAAGGAAGGGTTTGTATACGATAGTTACAAGTGTGAGAAAGAAGGTTCACACTCAATTGCTTTGCAATAGTTCGTGAGAAAGAAAGGTTTGCGAACTATTGCCAACTTGAATAGCTTTGTAATATTATGATTATTTTAATTGTCGTATATAAGAAGGAAAGGTTTGTATACGATAGTTACAAGTGTGAGAAAGAAGGTTCACACTCAATTGCTTTGCAATGGTTCGTGAGAAGGAAGGGTTTGCGAACTATTGACAACTTGAGTAGCTTTATATTATGATTATTTTAATTATCGTATATAAGAAGGAAGGTTTGTATACGATAATTACAAGTGTGAGAAAGAAGGTTCACACTCAATTGCTTTGCAATGGTTCGTGAGAAGGAAGGGTTTGCGAACTATTGACAACTTGAATAGCTTTATATTATGATTAGAAAGAAGAGCTGATGTTTCACCCCGTAAATGTGATTATATGTCGTTGTACTTTTAGATTTTAAGTGAAGCTTTGTAACTGTTCTCGATGAGTGTGGAATCACTTGGCCCGCCGAATGTTAGGTTTGAACATTGGACGTTTTGTCTACGTGCATGAGGACATGCACGACGTCAGGATGGTCGAATGTTAGGTTTTCTGTAATTTTGTGCGAATTTGTGTTGCCTTCATATGGCAACACTAGGAGAAAGGGTATAAAAAGGCGTGTTTGTCTTTCATTGGGGTTCTTTTGATTCGAGCACGCATCGAAGGCAGACGTACCATTTTGAACACGTGTACACTTGTGTTTGAGCACGCGTGCGTTTTGGAAATTTAGAGTAAGTAACCAATATACTTATTATTTATTATTTCAATGGTTGTTTTATTTATAGAGCATGTACCTGAGGCAGCTTTATGTATATCCAGGTATGCGTATGTTAGTTAATGATCATGTTACCGTGGTCTTATTACAGTAGTATAATAATATGAAAAGGCCTTGTGCATTATAAACTGCAAAGCAAAGAATGAAATATCGATGACGAGATCCCGCCTTATCACAGGAAAGCTAAAAAGCTTAGTATGATCGGCTATTTATCAAAAAAGTAATTTTGTATGCAGTATCTTACGAAAAGTCAGGATAAATTACAGCCTATTACATAAAATGTATATAAAAGCGGCTGTGGAATTTGAAAAACAGTAGAGCCATCGTGGTTATCTGTGTCCAGGAGTAATGAGAAAAAGAAAGTGGGGTTGAACCGGCGACGTTGGTTGTCATACTCATACTCATGCGCGTTAGGGACTTTCCAACCTCTTTCAACTATTCCGTGGTCTGTACCCACCTTCCTTATGTTCCAAACTGAAAAAATGTATTCGTACAAGAAAGCTAGTATAAAAGTATTTTATAATAGTGTAAACCGTTTAATTGTTAACATTATCATGTTATTTATTTATTGTCGTGAATCTATTCAGTTTTCAAGTCTTAGATAGTTTTAAGAGTTAAGAGTAGTTAGTTTGTATTCTTAAATACCTAATGCTGGTGCCATAACGCTTTATTATATTTTGTATAAGTATTGTTAAATTCTTAATTTAAGAATAAGTATTTAGAAAATTAAAAAATATGAACTGTGGTTTTGTTTTTATTCTTGTCAGTATAACAGTGGCAACATAATCTGTATTTTTGGTTTTAAAAAAAAATATTATTGTTATCATCTATTGAATGGCGGCAGTGGATCAGTTTGGTGGAATATGCTCCATAATATCATTCGGTTGATTGAGGACAGGACTGTGTCCATCGGGTGGGTGGGACTTATATAGGTTATTTATCTCACGCAGTAGGTACAGTACAGTACAATAAAACATTGTCACAAACTCATTTTATTTTTACTCTTAAAAAAATATAAAATTGAATAAATAAAGTATTTTATATTAATTGACGTTTTTACACGATAAATTTTACATTGTGTCTGGTCGACATCCTGCGTTCCGACATTCGAAAGGTTAAGAGTTGTACAGGGTTGTATATGTCACCGTAAAATTGTAAATAACGTTAGATTATAATCTATCTCGCGAGATTGTGAACTGTCGAAAAATTGTGAAACGTAATATACTGCTTACAATTTAACGTATTATTATTCGTCAGATTATAATCTATCGAAGTAAAACTGTTAAATCACAATCTTACAATTGTCAAATTGTCAACTGTCCGACGGCTGTCCCTGATTGGTCGGCCTTACAGTAGACCGTTCTGTGTCCATAGAGTTAGGAATAAAACACAGGTGTCAATCAAATAAAATAAATGCTCTTCAAGATTGTGAAATCAAGTACGTATTTATTAATTATTTAGTAAGTAATCAATAATTCTGACATCACATGGTAAGAAAAATGTATCAAAATTAAAAAAATCTGAAACGTATCATTCAGTATACTTTTCGTGTGTAAGATAAACATGCTGGCGGCATAGGGGTGGCCCAAGGGCCACCCCCGCCGCACCCTAACCTACTGTTATGCCTTGTAAAAATTATGACAAAACACTATTATTCTAAAAACGAATTATGGATATCTATTTATTAATCCCAAAAATAAGATATACCTAACAAACCAGTATTCCTAGATGTTATTATGGGAAAGTAAAACTATTATGCTAAAAAACGTTATGCAAAAAGGATTATGATAATTAAAATTATGACAAAAATATTTATGCATTTTAAGAGAATCCCAAATTAACATTATGCTCACTCTAATAGTTTTGTAACTCTATGGTATAGCACGCGAGGTGCGTTTCGTATCACAATTTGACGGTTTCACTTCGATAAATTATAATCTACCGAAAAATAATACGTTAAATTGTAAGCAATATGATACGATTCATAATTATTCGACAGTTCACAATCTCGCGAGATTCAAATCGATAGATTATAATCTAATGTTATTTACAATTTTACGGTGACATATATAACTAATATAAAATTTTAATAAAGGCATGATTTTGAGTTGTTTTGAATATAGACGCTAAGCCTTTGCGCTAAGCTCTGCTGTAGCTCAGTCTACAAGTATCTGATTGGCTGTTGTCTGTGACTAACATCACTATGTAGCCGACTTCACTCTGTGCGCTATGACAGAGTCTGGTTAATCGACCAGTCAGTCAATCCCCGACGGCGCATGTGACTGGACGTATCCAGGAACTGCCCACGCTACGACTAGTGTATTTAAATTGTGTTGAGTGTGTGTTGACAAGTGAAATTAACCGGAGTGTTGTGATTTTAAATAAACTCTGTATAATTACTCTGTATTTCTCTTTACTTTATCTCCCGGCGGCCCACAGACCCTTATATCGAACAAGTAGAAATATTCAAGTGTACGAAAAAATTTTTTTACAAGTACCTTCAAAAAACTTACAAAAAGGACTAAAAATAAAAACAAAATAAATCATTAATTGCTTTTGATTTGAATTTGATTTAAAATACGTGAAAGTGCTGAAGTGAGATAAGATTACACACACACACACAAACAGACTATATACGTCCCACTGCTGGGCACAGGTCTCTCCTCAATCAACCGGAGGGGATATGGAGCATACTCCACCACGCTGCTCCACTGCAGGGTGGAGATAAGATTAAATAATATTTAAATATAACGAAAGAGATGGAAGGCTGGCAAATCAAGACTTCATGCTTTTGTAAGTTGTGTTAATCTTTAAAAACGATTATTTTTTTATTCAAAATTAGAAATAAAAAATGACATTTCGCAAGTAAAATATAATACCCTTACAAATAAAAAAGTCTGCTGTTGCTATTAAAACAATAACATTATCTAAAACTATATACTTAACAGAGAAAAATAGACTATACCAAAAAAAACTAATATTACTTATAAAATGTGACTTATATAAGACTACAAACTAATCAATTTAGAATATAAAAAACTGCAGTATGTAAAATAATCCATAATGTCGGTTCTACTTTAAACTGAGCATTGCAATAATCCCCTGTGCACACGCATACGTGGTAGCGCACCCACAAAGATATTCCTCGACTAAAGGGTGTCAATATCGCATTAGGAGAAAAAACACAACCATTAGTTACATTTTTCAATAATAGTTCCAGATTTGCAAATCTTTTCGACGCAAAGCTTTTTCCTTTAGCTGGTGGCGACGCTCGGCAACCTTTTTCGTAATACACAGCTCCTAAGTCAAGGAATCTTTTAAAGCAACCAGTAGTACTGCCGCCACAGGATTTTTTGAATTTCTTTTGCATAAAAACTAACCTTTGGTCTAAATTTTCAAACGCATCGTGACATTTAGACCTTCGGGGAACTTTGGCATCTTCAAGACCACAAGTATAACAATTAGCAGTTTTACCACCACCAGCTGCAGCTCCACCAGCCGCACCTCCACTTCCTCCACCGGCTCCACCTCCGCCTACTCCACTGGCTCCACCTCCTCCACCAGCACCACCTCCACCTCCTCCACCAGCACCACCTCCACCTCCTCCACCAGCACCACCTCCAGCTCCTCCGGTTCCACCGCCACCAGTCCCTCCTCCACCGGTTACACCTGCACCAGCTCCTCCACCACCAGTTCCTCCTCCACCGATTCCACCTGCATCAGTTCCACCTCCACTGGCTCCACCTCCGATCCCGCCGCCGCTAGTGCCACCGCCCTCCGCTGGATTACCTCCTCCGCCAGTTGGATCAGCTCCACCCCCGCTAGTGCCTCCTCCACTCCCACCAAGTCCTCCTCCTCCGCCAGTGTTACTTCCACCTCCCCCAGGATCACCTCCCCCACCAGTTGTATTTGGATCTCCTTGCCTTACACCAGCTACATTAGATGTATCTTTCTCCCCAACCTCACAAAACTCAACATTATTCTGGTCAGTTTCATTATACGTATATTCGCTATCATCTTGGCCACTGGACTCATCTTCTTTTCTAGCCTCAACAACTTCATCTTTGTCCTTATCAACACTATCAGAGGAACTTTTGCCTTCTCTATCGCTACTGGACTCTTTAACCCCATTAGATTCAATATTATCTTCCTCGAATGCAATGGTCTCAGTGTCACTTTCTTCAGTTTCATCAGTCTGACTTGCTTCTTCATCAGTCTCACTAAACTCATTTACAATCTCTCTTACAACTTCAGTGGAATTTCCTTCCTTTTGTAATCCTGATTCGGATTCTTTTTCCGAATCAAGCTCATTTCCCTCCGGTCCATATTCATATATCAAACTGTTTTCAATATTATTTGTTGAGTCACTGTATTCTTGAAACTTATAACTGTTAACTGTGTGCGTTAACTCAGGTTCCTCCGATCCTTCTTCACTAAATGCAGTAACACGGGGTCCTTGACTATTATCATTATAATCACTGAACTGATATAAAACATTTTCAGGCCAACCACCAAAACCATAGGACAAAGGTCGTTGTGTTTTTGTAGCGTCAGACCAGACTTTATGAATATTAACTGGCCATTTTGTTCTACTTTTAAGATCATCGAGTGGCCAATTTCGTTGATAAATATTGAACGGTGTAAGGGCTGACCAACGTTTTTTGTCTAATCCACCAAGTACCGTCGCGTAATATTGAGGATCATTATTTTTATGTCGTCGAGTGGGATTACTTTTTGTTTTCTTTGATCTTGTGGGCCACCTTGGTCTCTTGTATTTCCAGGATCTTGTAGGCCAAAATTTCGTTGATACATTTGTTACAACTTCTGTAGTTTTATAATTATTTGTGGAACTTATTGGTGGGAAAAGGGACCTAAAAATTTCCCAATTAACAGTTTTAAGCGAAGGTGATATTGTCATAGGCCACATTGACCATGTAGGAAAACTTGGCCATTCCTCCCAGATATATTCCACATCTTTTTTACCTTCACCTGGAGACATATTTCTGATCGCTAGTTCTGGTGTTCTAGATGGTCTTGCGAATGGAATGCGGTTTGCAGAATATGTATAACTTGAAATGTAACGCTTATTATGTGTTTGTTTTCCTTGAAAGTTTGGCAAAAAGTTGTTAATAATTGCATATATATTATTTGCTTCAAATGGTATCGTATTTGTCTCCGATATATATATTTTATCTGGCGATAAAAGTTGATCAGATGAACGACTAGACGAGTCAGTAAATTTAGATAAACCAATATCCTCCGGAAACATATTATTATACTTGTTCATTCTATTTGGCATTAAAAGTTGGTTTGGAACACTTGTTATTGTAGAGTTCTGCAGATTATGCTTTTGTTTGCGTGCTATTTGGTTGATTAATTTTGGTTTGCCGGCACGATAATGCCTAGATGAGTAGCATTTTATGAGAATCAAAAAATACATGCTAAAAACAATAGTTAGATTCATTTCCAATTTGTTGTGAATTTTGTTGTTGTTAATGACAGTTTTATGGGATGTCTGTCATTGTCAAAAACCAAAGATTATAATTATATAGTACTTTCAGTGAAAAACTATGATAATTTCCGGTTTTGTGTCATTGATATACAATACGAGTATGTTGCTATGGAGTACATTGATGTATAATATGTTTTGTCTTGATGGAGTATAATATTATTGATTGATGTATATGCATAATGGGAAAATACGTTAATTTAAATACTCACGTGTAAATTGTTATGATGATGTAATACTTCGACAGTCATGCATTTAATTGATACCTTACTATACCTTATTAAAATATAAAGTACAGTCAAAAGAGCGTTTAATAAATAAGCATGCTGGTAATGAGCATGTATACCCGTAGTCTTGTATTTTTTTGCGCTTGCAACGTCGAATTACGCGTTACAAACATAGCGCAAAGCATCCTGTAAAAATGTACCCTTTTTGTAGGGTTGCATAGTCCAAATTTTTAGTTTTTATTTAGTTTTTGACTTACGTTAACTTACTTATTTAAGAAGAAATGAAAACGATCTCAATACACAATACTTTAATTTCCAATCATCAGTAAGAATATTCACAGTAAAAAAAAAAATTTAAAAGGCTACTAATGTAATCTAAAATACCAAAAACTAGGTTCCTACTTTAAAATAAAACAAATTATAAACAAAGAATAAAAATATCAACATAAATAAACAATACGATTGAACATTGGGATGCACAATAACAACGTTACAATTATAAGGACAACCTAAACAGAAGTAAGTAATTAGTATAGAGAAAAAGTTATAGACAATTTTCTACAACATTTTGTATTCATAGTGATCATCAAATTATAAAATAAAACTACTTACTATTACGTAAATTGCTTAGGTATTTTAATTGTGCATCTCTCACGAACTGCTATATTGTGATTAAAGGTCATTTATAATAATTATACGCAGGTGGACAAATAAATCGACTCAAGTTTAGTAGCAGAGTATTCAGAAAAATAACTCACGTCTACACAAATTATTGCTTTTCATAGATTTTGTTTTCCTGATTGATGATACTTTCCCCATTGATGTATAATAATTATGCAATTCCTTCACCTAGCATATTTCGAAATCATTTTTGTTACCTTAATTATTCCCAAGATGACTTATGACATAAGTCATCTTGGGAATACTTATGTATAACATTTAAGTACCTAAATACATATAAGTCATCTCGAGTAATGTTTACAAGAGATGATAAAATGTGATAAAGATGATATTATTGCAAGGAGAATAAAATTGAGTAATTCAGTGAATGGGGCAGTTGTAAGTAGCCAATGTATCACGCAAGATGTGAGGATGGCTGTTCACAATGCAATACTTTTTCCCACGTTGAAGTGCAGTACTTCAAAATTAAGGATTAAGCTTAAGAGTAAACTTTATGTATGAATAAATTAAATGTATAAAATTACAAAGTAGGTACGAATAAATATGGCTATATAAAACATTAAAATAATTAAAAATATATTATACACTTAACTATGAAATGGACAACTACACTTATAAGGGAGAAGGCAAGATATTTAGATAGACCTGTGCCTGTGATTATATCTACATACATGAGAGACTGGTAAAACTTGGTAGTGAATGAACTTGGACAACAACTGAACAGCACCTTAAAATAATGGGATTAGCGCGATGTGGAAAATAATATCAAGTAATAGTTTAGAAAAATATAGTAAATCAGACCAAACGATTCGTGTAATTTTGTTTGCTACCTAATAAGTTCCTAAAATTTGATAAAGGTGGAGTGTGACGCCACCGTAGGGAACGACAAAAGGTCTTTAAAGGCAAGTTTTTGTCCATCTTTTACAAAAAATAACTAATTACGTGTACCTAACTGCATAAACAAACACGGGGTATGTTTATCAGGACACCTAAATAAAGATGTGTAAGTACTACTTTTAATAATCTTCCAACGACTACTTACATAAATGTAAGTAAATTTAGAATATAAAAAACTGCAGTATGTAAAATAATCCATAATGTCGGTTCTACTTTAAACTGAGCATTGCAATAATCCCCTGTGCACACGCATACGTGGTAGCGCACCCACAAAGAAATTCCGCGACCAAACGGAGTCAATATGGCATTAGGAGAAAACACGCAACCATTAGTGACATTTTTTAATAACAGTTCCAGATTTGCAAATCTTTTAGACGCAAAGCTTTTTCCTTCAGCCGGCGGCGACACTCTACAACCTTTTTCATAATATACAGCACCTATGTCAAGGAATCTCTTGAAACAACCAGTAGCACCATCGCTACAAGATTCTTTAAATCTCTTCTGCGTATAAATTACCCTATGATCTAAAGTATCAAATGCATCTTGACATTTAGACCTTAGGGGAAGTCTTTCATCTTCAAGTCCACAAGTATAACAATTAGCTGTTTTTTGTCCACTATTTTCACCTTTATCTCCTCCGTCTTCACCTTTTGCACTGGTCTCAACTGCATCAGTTTTATCTTCATCAGGTTTATCGTCACTGGTTCCATCTTTATTTGTTCTATCTTCACCGGTTCCATCATCATCGGTTCCATCTGCATCGGTTACATTTTCACCAGTTTCATCGTTATCTGATCCATCTTCATTAGTTCCACCTGTGCCGGTTCCATCTGCACCGGTTCCATCTTTACTGGTACCGTCGTCATCGGATCCATTTTTGCTGATTCTACTTGCACTAGTTTCACCTGCACGGGTTTCACTTGCACTAGTTTCATCAGTACCGGTTTCACCTGCACCGGTTTCACCTGCACCGGTTTCACCTGCACCGGTTCCACCTGCACCGGTTTCACCTGCACCGGTTTCACCTGCACCGGTTTCCCCTGCACCGGTCTCTGCACCATTTCCACCTCCACCAGTGATACCACCCCCACCAAGATCACCTCCTTTACCAGTTTGACTACCGACATCTCCACCCCCACCTGAATCATCTCCACTAGTAGCACCACCACCATCACTACCTCCACCTCCACCAAAATCTCCTACACCAGTTGGACCACCACTATCTCTTTTTCCGCCAGAATCACCTCTTCCGCCAGTTGGACCAAAACTACCTGCACCCCCAACAGGAATATCCCTTCCGTTGTTTGTACCTGCATCACCTCCATTCCCACGCGTATCACCCCCTCCGCCATTTGTACCTGGATCTCCTTGCCTGCTACCAGGTACATCAAACATATTTTTCTCCCCAACCTCAAAAAACTCAACGTTCTGATCAAATTCATTATATTGTTCTTCATCTTGACGACGAAACTTATCTTCACTTTTTTCAGCCTCAATAAATTCATCGTCATTTTCCCCAACTCTAACAAATTCACTTTTGCCTTTTTTATTTCCACTGTTGAACTCATTTTTATCCTCTTCAACTTCTTTTGGCTCACGCTTATCTTCCTCAAAAACAATAGTTTCAGTGTTACCTTTTTCATCTACAGTAGTCTCATTTTCGTCTTCATTATCATCTTCAGGCCCTCCTTCGTCCTCTATTACTACTTGACTGTCTTCGTCTTTCTTTTGTAGTCCTGATTCGGATTCTCTTTCCGAATCTTTGTCATTTTTTTCGGATCTGTATCCATATATCAAATTGTTTTCATTTTTATTTGTCGAATAGTCATATTCCAAAAGGTTATAACTGTCAATGGTAGTTGTAAGCTCAGAGACCTCTGATTCTTCATCACTAGTATCTTCACTAAATAGTGTGACACGGGGTAATTGACTATCTCCACTGTAATCACTAAAGTGATTTACATCATTTTGGGATGAACCTCCAAATCCATCTGGCAACCGGCTTTTATAATGAAAACCTAACTTTAACCCTTTTTTAGGCAGATTTGCAGCTTTAGTCCGGACTTTTTGACTATTAACTATCCATTGTGTTCTAACTTGTAGATCATCGAGTGGACATTTTCGTTGATAAATATCGTATTTTTTGAGGGCCGACCAACGTTTTTTATCTAATCCACCAAGTTCTATCGCGTCATATTGAGAATCTTTGTCTTTATGTCGTCGAGTGGGATTGCATGCTGTTTTATTCCAAATTTGGATTTCTTCGGACGTTATCTTTGTTATTTTCGATATTGTGGGAAATCTTGATTTTTTGAATTTCTTAGATCTAGTAGGCAATTTCTTAGTTGTTGCATCTATTATTATTATTTCTGCAGACTTATATACATTTTTTGTACGTATTGGTGGAAAAAGGGATTTAAACATTTTCCAATTAACCGTTTTTAACGAAGGTGTTAGTGTGATAGCCCATCTTGACCATGTAGGAAAACTTGGCCATTCTTCCCATATATATTCCACATTTTCACCTTTACTTGATGACACTTTTTTATTCACTAGTTCTGGTGTTTTAGATGATCTTGTCCAAGAAGTATAGCTTGGATCAAATTTGTAACTTGAAACGTAACGCTTATTGTGTAGTAGATTTCCGTGAAACTTTGGTTGAAAGTTGTTAATAAATGCGTATATATTATTTACCTCAAATGGTATCGTATTTGTTTCTGCCATGTATGTATTATTTGGTGATAAAAGTTGATCAGGTGAGTAGCTAGACGAGTCAGTTAACTTATATAGAATAATTTTCTCCGGAATTCTGTAATTGTTCATTTCATCTGGCAATAAAAGTTGGTGTGGAAAACTTGTTATTGTAGAGTTCTGCATATTATATTTTTCCGTTCTTGTTTTTAATAATTTTGATTCGATGGCACGGTAATATCTAGATGAACAGTATTTTATGATAAACAAGAAGTAAACGCTTATTAAAATATTTAGATTCATTAGTGTTTTATAAGCAAAATATTTTCTGAGTTTTTAAATATGACAGTACACACTCTATCAAATCAATTCTGTCAACAGAAACAACAAATCTTTATAACCAGCCTCAAAGAGAATATAATCCTCGAATATAAGTAATTAATATTGCTTTATGGATATTGTCAAAAACCAAAACTAACAACTATTATTTCATTGAAAGGAAAAAAGAAAATAATTTATTACGCGTTGAAAAACTCCATCAAAGATGATGTTACTTATGTAATAGCAACATGGACTGCTTGCGGTATAAATACCACGCGGTCTCGGATATTTAGTACGTTAAACTATAATAAAGAGAATATAAATCACTATATTTTACTAGTGGATAGGAATCGACTGCAAAATTTCCATAAGCACCCTTTTCTTTTTTCGGGTCAAACAAAACTTCTCAACATTCCTTATACTTTCAACTACTTATAGACTTTTTCGCGCTTCTTTTACCGTATCTAATGATGTCTGTACAAATCTGTCTGTCGAAGTTAGGTTAAAACCACAGTTATTTAAATCTTAAAGTATGAAATGTCTGTGGTCGATTCTATTACCCAGCTATAACCTAACTCATCCAAAATCATTGATTTATAATAATGAATATTAAGAAAATAAAAACAAATTCGAATCACTCAAATATTAGCTTTTATTTCCTAAACCACAAGTTTATTAACAATACATGAACAATTTATTTATAAAATACTATTAAGTAAAATAGAAACTACGCTTCTACATAAAAATTAAGTAACCTAAAAAATAAACCAGTTATATAAAGAAAAAAAACAATACTCAATATAATAGCATAGGCCTTCAGTAACTCATGATTAAAAATAAATGTATATTACAAACCATGTTCAAAACCGCAAAAGATAAACATAAATATAAAAGACAGAAGGAAGCATTTTTTATAAAACAAAGTCAGTGGGCCATTTATTACCTAATAATATTTTTGATTTATAGATAATATGCTTGATGAAATTAGGCAAACATTATCTGATACGGTGCAATATTGTAGTTGAAAATCAAAAAGAAAACATTACAGAATTATTGTGAAATAAATCTTTCGCTGATAGCTAGTCTTCATTACAACACAATTATCACAATGAACACAATCAATTACATATAAAAAGAAATGATATGCTCAAGAAAATGATCCAAATTGCCATATGTATATATGATTGAGAATTACAGTAGTTTCCTGTGCACACGCACACGTGGTATCGTACCCACAAAGAAATCTCTCGAGAAAATGGAGTTAACACTGCACTAGGGGAAAACACACAACCATCATTTACATCTTTTAACATTTTTTCTAATTTTGCAAACCTCTTGGATGCAAAACTATTTCCCTCGGTCGGTGGCCACATGCGGCAACCTTTTTCATAATAAACACCCCCTATATCAAGAAATCTCTTAAAGCAGCCACTGCTACTGCTGCATTCTGTCGAATACTGTGACTTTTTATAACTTTTTCTGAAGTTATTGGTATCAAATATTTCGAAGCAGTCAGACATAACCGGAACTTTATCAACATCAAGTCCACAAGTGTAACATTCAGATGTTGTACTTGACCATCTTCTAGACCCATCTTTACCAGGGAAAACTTCATGATCAACGTCACTTTCTCGAAGTTTCTTCATTCTTTTCGATCTTTTACCAGAGCCTCTTTTAGAATTGATTTTAAAATCAGCTTTTTTACGCTTTTCTTTCAATATTTTTTCTCTAAGTATATCTCCACTCGTTACAACTCGACGAAAGTTTCTCGCATTTGACTCATTGCCCTCGGAGTCATCTTGAACAAAGGTATCTTCATCAAATTCATCATGATCAGAGCCGTTATGATTAAAGTCATACTGGCCAGTGTTATTCTGACCAGAATCATCATGATCTAAGTCATCTTCATCGGTTTCACCATCATCAGAATCACCGTTATGAGAGATAATTTTATTCATATCAATATCCATAAAGTCATCTTCCTCAATTTCTCCGTCTGATCCTTGAAATACATTTAAGTACTCATTCGGTTCATTGCCACCTGATTTATTCTCCACAATTGTAATAACTGCAGATTCACCTCTTCCTCGATATGTTTCCTTTTTTACTTGTTTTACCCCTTTTCCATAATTACATATGTTTTTATTTAGTTTAGCTTTACTGTCATTCGAGGAGTAATCGTCGTTGTCCTCTAATTCATCTTCAGTGACAAAATATTTATTTTCATGTTTATATTTATCCATCGGTACGGCCTTATTTCCGATAAAAACAGCATTAGTTTTCATAATAATCGTTTCTTTCCACAGCGTTTCTCGATTACGAAAAATAAAAGTCGGTGGACCGTCATTGTCGGGTTTACTTTCAGTGGTCAAATGTACATCTAATGTAGTTTCATCGATTGTAAAATTAATTTTTTCTCGACTTACTGAATTTTGAGAAAAAGTAAAAGGCCCGTAGCTATCCTTATCAAAGTCAGGGGATAAATGGCGATGGTTTATTAAATAAACGTGTCCATGTATTCGATTATCCTGCTTTTTCTCCTGGTTTTCTTCGTCTATTAACCGACAACCTCCTCTAAGCGTATTACTTTTCCTATTTTCTGCTTGGGAATCATCATTGTTAACAGAATTTTCGTCATCTACTAATCGAACACCTCCTCGAAGTGTGTAACTTTGCTTATTATTATAACGTCCTGTAATTGGCTCCTTGTCCATTATCTGTTCTATTCCTGGAATAATGGATAGTTTTAAATTATCTTTACTCCATGTTACACCACGACGTTCCGCATTTATTCTAGACCATGTATCAAGAACTTCAGATATCCAGTCAGCAGGTAATTTATGAGACCATGTTATCTTCGTGCCGTCAACAATTAGCCTGCTATAGGTTTTTTTTGCCAACCCAGCTTCTAGGTTACTTGCCCAATCCGGTTCATTACTTAATTCGTTATTCGTTGGCTTACTCGTGTATTTCTTTGTTAGTGCAGTCATCGGCACATTTGTGGTAATATAATTAGTAGGTGGGAATAAGGATCTAAATATTTTCCAATTAACAGTTTTGAGAGATGATGTTTCTGTGACAGGCAACTTTGACCACGTAGGAATACTTGGCCAATCCGCCCAGTAGTATTGAGCACCAGTATCTGATACCAGTCGTGTTATTGTAGATGGTAATGGTAAAGTAGTGCGGTTTCGAAAAAAATGTTGTTTCCACGCAAAACGCTTGTGACGTGCTTGTTTTACTGAAGGTTTTGTATACAATTCACGGACAATAGGTGGTATGGCTTTTTTATTAATCATATGATCACTTATGTTATCTGGCAATAAAATTTCCCCTGGTGCTAGTTTTGTTATTGTAGATAATGTTGATAATGCTGTGCGGCTTGAAAAAAAATTATGACTCAATACAGAACGCTTGTTGCGTTTCAACAAAGTTCTCTTAACAAGATGTTTATGCAAGTCGGTATTTATAAATGTTCTGTTTGTATTATGAACTACATGATCACGTATATTGTTTGACGTTGACGATAGATAACTATTCCGCATGCTAGTTCTGGTTGTATGTTTTTGAAATTGATATCCATGTCGATAATATGATGCTCGTTTGACTACTTTTGGTGCGTTGTATTGGTGGGATATTCTAGATGAGTAACACATCGTGAATATGAATAAATATATGCTTATTATTACTATATTTGAGTTCATTCTATGTATGTTAATTTATATAAATAATAAATATGTCAATGTCAAGTTGTAAAAATCTTAAAAAAGTCGCAATCGTAATGTTTTTAGTCTATTATATAGATAAAAAAGACTGCATAGGGCATTGTAGTATTGATATTTTATCGAAATACCTAACACTATTATTGAGTTATTTGCACATAAGGTTAAATACTATGCTTATATAAATTATCGAAGTCGTCATATGTATATTAGATTGAGAATTGCAGTAATTACCAGTGCATACGCATACGTGGTAACGCACCCATAAAGAAATCCCTCGAGCAAATGGTGTCAGCACTGCATTCGGGGAAAACACACAACTATTATTTACGTCTTTTAACATTGTTTCTAACTTTGCAAACCTCATAGAGGCAAAACTATTTCCCTGGGTTGGTGGCCACATTCGACAACCTTTTTCATAATATATACCCCCTATGTCAAGGAATCTCTTAAAACAGCCGGTGTTGTCGCTACATTCGGTCTTATATGTTGACTTTTTATATCTTTGCCTATAATCTTTGGAGTCAAATGCTTCGTAGCATTCGGACATAATTGGGATTCTTTCATCATCAAGACCACAAGTGTAACATTCAGATTTTGTATCAGAATCTCCTCTTTTAAATCCATATTTATTTAAGTAACTTCCATCGTGGTTGTCGCTATTCCAAAGTTTAACTTTACCAGAGTTTCTTTCAGAATCACCTACAGAATTAGCTTCTTCCTCATTTGCTCGAAGCAAATTTCCTCCCAATATGTCTTCACCTTTTGAAACTTTATCAAAATGACCTTTACTGAAGATATCATCACCGTAGTCCTCGCCAGACATATCTTCACCAGAGTCATCTTGATCGGAAGCCTCCTGATCAGAGTTATCCTCTCTAAAGTCATCTTGACTGGAGACACTCTGGTCGGAGTTATCGTGATCAGAGTCACTTTGAGCTGAGTTATTTTCATTAGAGTCACCTTCAGTGGAGAAGTCTTCGCCAATGTCACCTTCAGTAGTAGTATAATCGTCCTGAAAAATACTTTCATTCATTTCAATATCCATAGAGTCGTGTTCCCGAACGTCCCCATATGGTGCTGCATTTTCGCTAAACTGACTTTCATCCCAATTGACTTGCGCCGTTACAATTTCATAGGGTTTACTTTTTCCTAATGCATTTACAACAACTTCAATTAGAGTAGAACTAACTTGGCCTCGCTCTAATCCGTTATTTAATGATCCATTCTTCACTTTTTCTAAACTTTTCACACAATGACACTCTTTATTTTTGCTTGTCGTCTCGTTGTTAATTTTTTCTACGGCTTTACTTACTTTATTTCTTGATTCATCACGATCTTTTATCGAAACACTTACATACATAGAAAAATTTGCGTCTCCCTTCGACTCACATTCAATTTCGCAATACTCTTCAGCTTCTTCCTGCTCATGGTTAATTATAGCATCATCTTCACCTTCTTTTAACCCATTATTATTCAATAAGTTATCGTCGTTATCCCCTTGATGATTTTCAGTAAATAAATTATCGCCATTATTTTCGAGTTCACCTGGATTCATGTGTTTTTTGTCGGTTTCGCCCAAGTCAGCTTTATTTTTCGTAATATCCTTTTGTTTCCACGGTCTTCCTCGATTACGAAAAATAAAAGTTGGTGGACCGTCGTTGTCTTCCACAAACATACTTTCAGTGGTCAAATCTACATCCGATTCGGTTTTATCTGTTGTTACACTGAATTTCCCTCGACTTGCTGTATTTCTATAAATAAAAGTAGGCCGCGAGCCGTCCTTATCCAATTCCGGAGGTAAATAAGGTTGATTTAACAAATAAATGTGCCTATGTTTTAGACTGTTTTCATCTATTTCAGTATCTACTTCATCTATCAATCGACAGCCTCCTCTAAGCGTATAACTTTGCTTATCTCTTGGCTGGAAATCATCATTATTTATAGAATTTAGATTATCTACTAATCGAACTCCACCTCGAAGTGTGTAACTTTGCTTACCACGGCGTCCTTTACTTGGCTCGTCACCCATTAGCAGTTCATTTTTTGGAATTAAAGGTAGGTTGAAATTGACATTATTCCATGTTACACCACGACGGTGTGCATTTATACTAGACCAGCTATCAAGAACTTCAGATATCCAGTCTCCAGGTGGTTTGTGAGACCATGTTATCTTTGTGCCATCAATAATTAGTTTGCTATGAATTTTCTTTGTTGTTGCATCTTCTACATTACTGGTTACCCAATCTCGTGTTTGGCTTGATTCATTTGTTGATGGCTTAGTCGTATTTTTGATTTTTAGTAAAGTCATCGTTGCATTTATTGATACAAAATTTACCGGTGGGAACAGAGATCTAAATATTTTCCAATTCACAGTTTTTAGCAAAGGTGTTTCCGTGACAGGCAATTTTGACCACGTAGGAATACTTGGCCAATCCGCCCAGTAGTATTCAACCCCTGTATCTGATGCCACTTGTGTTATTGTAGATAATGGCAAAGTAGTGAGACTTTGAAAAAAATGTTGTTTCCACGCAGAACGTTTGAGGCGTGCTTGTTTTACTGCAGGTTTTGTATACAAATCAGGATCAGGCACATTAAATAATATGGCTTTTTTTTTAATCATATGATCGCTTATGTTATCTGGCGACAACATTTTATTTGATTTGATTGTTCTGTCTGAATGTTGCAAATATTCGTGTTGATATGAAGTTCGTTCGACTAATGTTGGAGATTTGCGTTTGTGTAAAATTTTAGATGAGTGGCACGTCGTGAAAATAAAGACGTAAATGCTGAATATTACAATATTTAAGTTCATCTCTATGAAGTGTTACAATTAACTGTTTATTATAACTTTGTTGGTAGTAAATATGTCAATGTCAAGTCTAAAGTCAATGCATTTTTTTTTCAAAAGTCAATTGAGTCTATGATACAAACAATGATACACGTAGTATAAAAATATGTTATTTTAGTAACACCGATATAATATAATAATGTCACTATAGTAACAACTATAATTATTTAATACGATATTTAATACTGTAGGAGAAGCAGACTAAACATACAAGGACATAATTATATTACTGCTTGTATCGTGAGCAGGATGCAATAATTGGTACACATTATCAATGTTGTGCTTCGGAAGGCACGTTAAGACGTTGGTCCCGGCTGCATCAGCAGTCGTTAATAACCATCAATCCGCACTGGGCCCGCGTGATGGTTTAAGGCCCGATCTCCCTATCCATCCATAGGGAAGGCCCGTGCCCCAGCAGTGGGGACGTTAATGGGCTGATGATGATGATCAATGTTGTATGATATTTATGTTTAGTCTGCTCCTCGTAAAGTATTAAATGTATGTGCATAAAAAACACAAAAAATATAAAACAAGACTACCTGCTTCAATTCCTTTTTCCTTTTTTTTTGTGAGTCAATAATAACCCTAACACCAGGTTTGATGCGGTTGGTAATCCACCTCATAACCCATATGATAAGTTGATTCTTTTTTCTTGTGATGGAAAGGGATGAAACAATCTTTACCAATATAATCAAAACCGTACTGAATACCAATATCATCAACAAACAAAACATAAGGTCACGACTTTATCGCAATTGGGGTAGTCCGATGTATATCCATCGCAAGATAATGGATGGAAGCAACTAAATTGATGATGTTAATTAATTAAATATAAGCTTATGCATTTAGCTAATTCAAAATCATTTTATTGATACTATTTACAATAACAATATTATTCAGTATAAATGTAACAACATTGTTTGGTTTTAATCTGATTTGCGCGTTACAATAATCTCCAAGGCACACGCATACGTGAAATCGTACCCAAAGACTAACTCCACGTGCAAATGGAGTCAGCACAGCATGTGGAGTAAAAACACACCCCTCATCTTGATCTTTTAACATCTTTTCCAAATATGAGAATCTTCGTGATGCAAAGGTTTCCCCCATAACCGGAGGCCAAGCACGACAGCCTTTTTCGTCATAAGAATGTCCAATATCTGTGAATCTCTTAAAACATCCACCCACCCATTCTTTACTGTAAAATACACTAGAGGTATTTCGTGTGTATCTATTGGAATGAATACATTGATATTTATGTCGTCGCCAATAATTCCTTTGGTCAGCACTATCAAATGCCATATAGCACTCGAACTTTCTCGGTATGTTTTTTTGATCAAGTCCACACATATAACACCTTGAGATTTGGGCTCTTAAATCACTGTTTCGAAGTATACTTACATTTGCATTTTTTGTACTTTTTGCCCTATAAATGTGAACTATTGTCTTGCGTTTCTTTGTCTTTTTAGTTCTTTTACGTGAGCCATGTAATTTACGTCTAGTTTTAGACATCATTAGAGATTTAGAATGAGAATGTATACCATTAGTTAACAAAGATTGTGTACCTTTTGCAGGTCGTTTTGTATTAAAATATAGCGGTACAGATTTCTCAAATTCTTTATGAATTTGCAGTTTTGATGCATCTCTGAAATCTTCAAAATCCTCGGTTTTCCATATAATATCTGGATTTTTTAATATTTGTTGTCGTCTGAGCTCTAAACTTTGGGACACATTTACTGGGACTGTAGTTTGGAAAAGTGTTTTCATTTTCCTTTTTTTGGTAAAAGTTCTTGTGTTGAAAAAAGAGGGAATCAGTACAGGAGATCGAAGATGTGATTGGTATAAAGATGGAGGATACGTAGGCCACTCATCTAAAACGTACTCAACATCTGTAGTCTCTTCTGTATAAGTTTCTTTGTGAGTGGTAGACCTCAGTGCCACTAAATATGTCATCGTTAATTTCCTTGTTCTTGGTGTTGTACGTTTCGTATGTGTATAATACTTGTGTTGAAATTTCCGTTGAAATGACGAGTCTTCACTTATTTCGCTAGTCTCTGTAGGATAATCAAAATTAGTTTTGTTTAGTAGACTTGACTGAGTCGTAAACAAAATCTTATTCGGATACTTGCGTCCATATATTCTTCTATGTGACGGTATATATGTAGTATTATAAGGAATCCGTATTATATACGTCAAGCCTTTTGAATGTTTTGATGTTTTGTTGACTATTCTTGTCAGGTATCGAGTACGAGTAACGTTACTCCAATACCAGTGAGGAGAAAAGAAATCCATTATTTGACTTTGAATTATAGGGAATATAACAAGCAAAACAACATGGCTTACATTCATTCTTCTATCAAAAGTTGGTATGGTTTAAAAATATAATATATTTCTTATTCTCTAAAATCATACGGTAAAAAATATGTCGATTAAAAATACTTTTACAAAATTCAATACAGATGAGGAAAAAATGTTCTTACAATATCAAATGGTTACATGTTTTTTGCCTATTGTGTCGTTCACATTTGACAAGACGATAATCTATTTTATTTTTTTCATATCATAATATTTCAAAAAGTATTTAAATATTGAAAACAAATACAGATATTTTTTTACCTATTTTTGCCATAGAACAACACGGACCTCCGCAGACCGTCTATGATTTTTGCTTCTGCGCGAGATCCAGTGTAGTGGGCTCGTTGTGGGTAATTTCTGTGTGATACCTATCATAAGGCACTTGTAGTCACTGCTGACGATGAACAAGAAGCGTTAGAGCTGGAAACTTTCAATGAAATGTCGGAAACGCCTAAGTCTATCATAATAGCAAATTCTTCGATTAACAAAATAAGAACTCGTATCTTTTCTGTACATGACTGTACATAGAAAACTTTCATAGTTAAACACCTAACAATAATATTAATATAATAAGTAACTTAAGATACATTTTAAATAAAAGTATAGAGTAACGAAAAATAAGAACATTTTATTAATTCAAAATCTTACTTCTAAACACACACATTAAGACACACTATAAATCAATTCCAGTATAACAAAATTATTAAATACAGTAAATACTATGAATAAGTACTAAGAACGGGAGGCCTGTGCCCAGCAGTCAGACGTACGCGTATATAGGCTGTTTATTTATGTTATCTGTTATGTGAACAAATATATTATTATTTTGTAAAACTGTGATGTATTTATTTTTTGAGATAACATCACGGCTTCAATGAGTATATTTTTCTTTTGTAAATGTTCTTTTACTTCCCTTATGTACAAAGTACAAACATCACAAAGTTTTACAATATTGAGACCATAGGGTACATGTAAAAAGTTTCTTTACAGGATTAACCAAAATTAATCCAAAGGTTAATAAAACTAATTAATACTGCACAACACAAAAGTAGTCCAAGTTAAATATTCAATAATTATAGTCATATTCAAAAGCGTATTTCTAAAAATATATGCCATATATTGTTTAAGGTTATAGCTAAAATTGAAAACAAAAAAGTCGACGGAGCCAATTGTATTTTACATTGAGCATTACAGTAATCTCCTCTGCACACACACACGTGATAACGAACCCACAGTGAGATCCCTCGTGCAAATGGCGTCAACACCGCATTAGGGGAAAAAACACATTCGTCTTTTGCATCTTCTAGCAATTCTTCTAGCCGTGCAAATCTCACCGACGCAACAGTTCTTCCTACTGTTGGTGGCCACGATCGACAGCCCTTTTCATAGTAAATGCCCCCTATGTCAGTAAACCTCTTAAAGCAACCCCCTATAAATGTTGAACTGTATTTATGATAAGATGATTCCACTCCACTACCACGGTGGCAATTTGTCTGAAGTTTTGGCCTTCTCCCAATAAACCTGCGATCTTCATTATCAAAAGCGTCGTAACACCTAGGTACAATTGGAATACCTGATTCATTTAGGCCACAAGTGTAACATCTACCCATTAAATAACGTAGTGAATCTTTTGAATTTCTGTCTAGTGGCGTTACTCCTCTTAGAATATCACCATTACCCTCTTTTACCTCAAGGTTACCATTCCATCCTTCCAACCCTCTCCATATAGTGGAATCAGAACTAGTCAAATCTGACCATTGTATATCCTGTTCATCTCCCTCTACTATATCCTCCATTTGTCTAATTCCATCTGATTCGAATTCTTTTTTTCTGCTAGACTCTCGATTTTGCCTTTCTTCCTGTGTTTCGTTTACCATTGATCTATTGCCTACTTTATTGTCGTCATATTTTAGTTGTGTCGATTTAGTCACCTTTGGCGTACTACTCGATTTAATTTGTTTCTGACCATCTACTTTTCTTTCCTTATCTGGATCACCAGTCAAGACTCTGTAAGCACCACCTGTTATTCTACCTTGCAATATACTACTGTTTACTGCTTCAATTTGCTTTTCATCAAATATAATATCTTGTCCTTCAATTCGCTGCATATCTATCTCATTTGAGTCATCCTTTAATTTGTAACGACCCCAAATAGGGCGTTCATTTACGCGGCTCCATGGTCGTCCTATAAAACCATACCGTGGATCTTCTAACTTGTTCATTGGATTCTCTACTTTTGATTGACTCTGTGACCAGTCTGGGTCATTCCATGATTTATCATGGTATCTCATATCTAAATCACCTAAGTAATTATCTAAACGAGCTCCAAAGCTGTCTTTCCAAGTACTTTTTGGACCTCCTCCTACCCAGTTTTTATAGTCTGGTCCGCTGTCCTGATCTAGTTTTTCAGCTATTTTTTTATTGTCTCCAACCCAATCACCTATTACTTTTTTGGACCAGATTTTGGAAGCATCACTCTGATTATTCTGTGGACCATATCCACGTCCCCAGGCTGCGTCGCCTCTACGCCAACCTGCTAAACCATTACTCATTTCTTTGTCATGATTTCCAGTTTGGTTAACTTTAGCTACATTGTTTGAATCTTTATCGAACCATTCATTTTGACGGTCTTCAAGCTCGTCATGTGGACCAGACCAGGCTCTTTGTTCACCATGTGCACTTGGTCCAGAACCATATCTCACCAAACCGTTAGGATAGTTTTCAGAATTCTTATAAAACCAGGCCCTTTGCTCGTCTCCTAACCTGGCGACTGGGCCAAACCCAGGACCCCAACCAGGATCACCTCTTCTCCAAACTTCAGGAGTCTTATCAAACCAATCTGGATAACCTCCCATATTTTCAAAATGTTTTACAGGCCATGCTCGTTGGCCTAGATAGTCAACAGAACCACGCCCACTTCCCCAATTCATACCGGGATTCATATCAGGCCAGGCCCTTTGAATACCTTCTTGTCTACCTCCTGGACCAAAACCTGGTCTCCACATAGGTTTACCTCTCACTAAGCCTTCAAAATTTCTTCTAGGCCAAACTCTTTGACCATGACCAGGATCACCTGGTACGCCACTCGTCCCTAAACGGGGTCCACCACCGTGATAATATTTTGCCCAATTTTCATAACTCCTGCCTGACCATGCTCTTTGGCTGGGTCCTTGCCTATTAAGTGGACCAAACCCAGGTCCCCATCCAGGATCACCTCTCATCCAGCCTGGAAAATCTCTTCTATCGTTAAATCTAAGTCTATCAAATCCACTTTCATATTCCCACTGTCTTGGAATGCCAATGTTTACTCCAGGTATCATCTGGCCTACTTGTCTTGGAACATCATAATTGAACCAATTAGCTCTGCCATGAAGGTTGTCTCCTAGATCAAAACGTCTAGCAAAAGTTTCATTTTTGAATTTGAGTTTTTTAAGCACTTTATTCCTTTTACCATATCGTGTTTGCAATCTGGGTTTCTTTATTCTTATAGGTTTACCAGTAACTACTTCTTCTTTTGCGATTATATCGATCATTGATGTATTTGGCCATTTAAGTCTCTTAAAAGTTTTCGTTGGGAATAAAGATCGATATGTTTTCCATTCATTTGTTTCAGACAGCGGAGATAAAACGATAGGTAACTTTGACCACGGCGGAAAAGTAAGCCAGTCTTCCACACTAGACGCTTTTTGAGTCGTTGAAAGTGATAGCCGCGTGCCATTAGAAGATGTTTGCATTGATTTATCACGTTTACGACGCGATATTTTTACTTGTAAATGCTTTGAAATGGTTGCTTCAGCTGGAAAACGTGCGTGTGGAGCTTTTCTACTATTAAGGAACTGTGCACCCATATGTTTCAATTTATATGCCCTAGATATCTCCAAGGCCGATAAGTTTATTTTCCCTTGCGATGAATGTAGATTTGTAACACGTGTAATTGTAAAATTTTGTAAGTGTTTGTCACGTCGTTTAGATCGCTTGAAATTCTCTGCATTATCCCCGCGACGGTTATGGTAAGATGCATGACATGCTAAAACCAACAAAAGCAAAATTATAACTGATCTTATATTCATTTCCATGTGTAAAATTTTCAAAAACATTATTTTTTAGGTTCATCTACATAATGCAACAAACATCTGTCATCCGACAACTGTTAATAATGTCACCGGCTGATGTAAACATGTCAAAATACTTTTTTTTTATTTATTCTGAGTACTATAGACTCAGACTATAGACGCAATAAGTCTTTTAAAAGCACAGACATAATTTAATACTTTGAGAAGTGTCTGTGTTTAAAAGTGATAATGTGATTTTGCTCTTTTATTTTCTTTAACGTGATTTATTGTTGTGTCGGATGGCATTAAAATAACTTAAGTAGCAGTCTTTGAATTTTAATATAATATTTTTACTGTATATTATCATATCTATTAGGTATTATAATCTTCTAAGTAAAATATAGCATTTTTAATCTGGGCCACATAGTGACAATGGCAATCGATCATTTGTGTCAAGAATGATAGAGAATAAACTAACTATCACGGAAATAAAGACCTACTTATTCAAACTTTATTACAAATAAAAAATAAACCAGGGATGAAAGTAGATTTAAGTATTTAACAGCCAAGCAAAGTTCAGTCGAATTGTATTATTTATTGGATTAAATTTTGCTTGGCTGTCAAATACGTATACCCACGTTCATCCCTGGTTTTTTTTTTATTTGTAAGGTGGATCCTATTTATTTATTACTTGACTATTTACTAGTCTAAATATATAAAAGGAGAAACTGACTGACTGACGTATCAATGCACAGCCTAAGGGACTAAACGCAGGCACTTGAAATTTGGAAGGGACGTAGCTTAGGTACCGTAGAGGATTCCCGAAATTCCCACAGGAACGGGAATTAGCGGGAAAATCATTTTGTATGAAAAAGATCTTTCTTTACACGCCACGCGGACGAAGTCGCGGGCAAAAGCTAGTAAATATATATAGTGGAGTCAATGAAGGGTTTCATTGACTCCACTAGTAAACGAACGCTAATAGACAAATGTTTCTTTACCTCCTCTTTACCCACTCTTAGTTTTCAGATTTTCTACGTGCAATAAAGTTTTCATATTATTAGCTCGCATTGGACTGATACGCCATCGCAAGTCAAGTAACACGTTTGTGAAATATTGGGAATAAGTAGATTTGTCTATACGGCTTTTCATCACCAGCATCGTCAATTCTGATTTCATCAGGCGTTTTTCTATTATTATTATTTTTTTTATTTATAACACTTCATAAATTACAAAACAGGTTTGTCTCAATACCTTCTTCTTCGGCTTCTTATTACTATTCTGATTCTCACTAAATCTGTTTTCCCGTTGGTATGCTGTAGCAATTTTATTAAAAAGGTGTAAGTATGTACATACTGCTCTTTATTAGCAAACCTTGTGTGAACATAATTTTTGAACAATCCACGCGAATCTCAGGAACTGTATCTGTGTCTACACACTACATTGCATACCAAGGTGTTTTTCAACAAGTTGTAGACTAGTTTGAATGTCTGTCGAGTCGAGTGTTCAACAAAGGCGGTATACTGCCAGGGTTTCAGTATGACAAAGCAATAGAAAGGCTACTAAGAGAAGTTTTTCTATGGGTTGCTATTGTTTGTGTACAATTGTTCTCCATATTTTTAAATAAACAAAAAATGGATGTGAAGCGTAAACATACTGTGTTATTTTGAAGGAAAAACGAAAATAGAGAAAAAAATATGTATCTTAGGCTGATCCCTTATTAACAATAAAGTTCGTCATATCTATTTTAAAGAACATAAAAATGCGTTTTTGGAGGTAAATATGTTACCTATTTAACCAGTATTAGGCTGGTTTTCCATTCGCGTGTTGGAAGTTCTGACAGGCAATCGCTTCTGTAAAAAATGGGACCTGTCAAATCTTCAGGTTACGTAAACGGTTTCCGTGAAAAAGAGATAACGGGAAATGATGACGAGGCGTCGAAATATACAGCAATTTTCTATGCAACCTGACTGCTGTTACCATCATTTGTTAGTGAAATGAAATCCCTAAAATGGCTCATGCAACAACTACGTACTTACATCAGTAAGAAACAAACCGGGACCAACAGCTAAACGTGCCGAAGCACGAATCACCTTACTTTCGGACAAATGGTTTATCAACTTGTAGTGTCCAAGCCAAACTACGGACCTGAAAGTGATTTTTGTGATAATGTCACCGGGATTCGAACCCGGGAGCTCTGGATCGTAAGCCCAACGCACAACCACTGGACCACGGAGGCCGTACAGTGAACAATACCGAATGTGTATGCATTTACAAAATCACCAACATTATCCCACAGAAGAGGCATCGGCTATTAGTTCTCTTAAGCTGAAAATCCACAGGTCGACTTGATTGTATCGCTTTTCAGCACCTACTATGCTATCTCGATAATACACGCTTATATCCCCAAGAGGCATAGGCTGTTTAGGTATGTTATATCTATCTGTGTAGCCTGTCCAGTCATCTAATATAGGTGTTTTAATACGAAAAACAACAACACTATTCTATTTTATATTTCGTAAGTTTATTTGCATTTTTTTACCCAGAATAGACATTACCCTATTTAAGGGTGTTGGGACTCTAATTCAGTAAGAGTAGCCAAGCCATTCGGTGATCAAATTTATTGTTTTGTAGACCCAGAGCAAAACCTGAATAAAATAAAAATATTTCTTATTTTTGTAGGTTCTCGAAACCTTCAAGTAGTGGCGAAAAGGCGTACAGCTCGTTTAGTTTATCTATGACAAACATAATAATTTCAATCACCGCTATACTGATTTTCCAAGATACAAGCCTTTGTGCTTAGTTTGGATCAACAGAGTTTGACAATTGTGTACAATTTTACCCACTGATGTTTCCTAAATGTTAACTGATTTAAACTTGTACAAGTCTTGCACAATAAAGAATTATTAATATTATTACTTACGACATCTATTGTTGCTGAACGAGGGTCCCAACATCCTCAGGGAGTTTGATTCTGCTAACAAACGATTTTATAGTTTGGCGGAGTGTTTTTGTAAAATCACTGTTTACAAGAAAATAAACCCAGACAAGTTGGTATATGGTACAGGACTATCCAAACTGAGCCATTGAATACACCCTGGATCAATAATTGTTTAAAAAGAAGTGATTTAGGATTGGCTTTAAGACTACGATCCGGACACATTCCACTTAATAAATTCGCTCATTTGATGAAGATATCTGATTCACCTAATTGTGTGGAATGTGACCAAATTGAGGATGTATACCATATTATAATGGAATGTGTGCGTAATGAATCCCTTAGATCTACAATGCAGATTATGTGTCCTGGATTTTGTCAGATCGGTGCATGTAACAGCATTTTGGCTTTTCCGTTATCTAAGGAGGCCAAGATGCTATACAATTTGGTCAAGCGGGGTTCGAAATTGAGATGTGAGTGAATACTTGCGTCTGGGTTTCAAGCCTTGTTTTATTTTTTATTTTTTTCTATGAGGCTGTATTAAGCGGCATTGTCACTTTTGAGACATAGCTCATTAAATAAAGATTAAAAAAAAGAAAATAAACGATTTTTTGTTTTTATTGTGAGTTTCAGTAGTATGTGTGAGTGAGGATTTCAAATTTGGCCGTTTTCCAAGCACCAATCTTCTTAGCGCTACTCTGTACGAGTAACCATAACTAGAATAGAACGCAAAAAACTAGGTAAGCCTGAACAATTTTCTTATTTATATCTAAATAACAGCCTAAGCAGCAGTCGTGAAGAAATCCACATTCCCGAGAAATGCATTTTCGGAGGTATGTGACCTAACTTTTATTGGACTGGTTTTCCCTATGCGGGTTGGAAGGTCAGACAGGCAGTCGCTTCTGTAAAAAACGGGACCTGTCAAATCTTCAGGGTAGGTAAACAGACCTTGTGAAAAACGGGATAATGCTAAGGAGATGATGATTTATAAGTAACAGCCTCCGGGTTCTAGTAGTTAGAGCGTTATGCTCACGATCTGGAGGTCCGGGTTCGATTCCCAATGGGGACGTTGTCGAAATCACTCTGTGAACGTATCTTTGTTTTGAAAGGACTTGGCAGGCTTGAATCACCTGAAGTAAAAAGATTCCGTGCTTCAGAGGGCACGTCGTAGTAGCCGTAAAGAGAGCTCCACCAACCCACAGTGGAGCTGCGTGGTGGAGTATGCTCCATACCCCCTCCGGTTGATTGAAGGGAGGCCTGTGCCCAGCAGTGGGACGCATATAGCCTGTTTATGTTATGTTATGTACATCTAAGTACAGTACAGGTTTCGCCTCATCTACTGTACTGGGTGGATATAAAGAAATAACATAGAATTTAGCTATTTATCATTCCGAGCTTCGCAGGACATCATAGGTACCTATTGATCCTGATGAGCCGACTACTCTAGCTAACGATAGCTGCAGCCAATTAGTTCGCGACAATAAACACTTCAGGACCCCAATACCTTCCCCGCGCGGTCGACATTTTCCCTCTTTCAGCGCACAGCGTTATCGGCACTCTAGGGTCGATTGATTCTTTCAAATTTAATCCTCTCAGAAGACGCCCTGAATCGAGATATACCCCGAACTGGGCACCCACAGAAATGTTGTGTTCAATTTTGTGCCGAGTGAGAATGCTCAGCGTTACCCATTTGTCCGGCCATGTCAGTTAATGCCTCCTTAGGCGAACCTACCGTCAGTCAGGTGAAAAAAAACAAGTTTGACGTAAATGTTGACTAAGGGCTTAAAATAGAGGCATGCTATGATTACTGTTTTGAAGTTTGTCCAGCTCATTAAGTTTCGTATTAATTAATAACTACATTAAAAGATTAAATAGCTGTTCATCAAGTTTCTTATTAATTCATAACCATATTGACGGAGCGAATTGCTGTACTTTATTATGTCAAATCGGCCATCATAGCGTGCCGTGAGTTTACATTATTTTGTTCCCTTCATCAACATTAATGTGAGTACCAACCGGTTTATAACGTCCATCTCTTATCAATCAGGACGTCAAATGATCAGTTATAACCAGTGTGTTGATGCAAGTAATTGTTTCCTATGCTAAACATAAGAAACGTGATCTAGTGGTTGAGCGTTGTGCTTACGATCCGGAGGTCCCGGGTTTGAGTCCCGGTGGGAACAAATCACCTGATTGCCCAAAAGTAAGATGATCCGTGCTTCGGAAGGCACGTTAAGGCATTGGTCCCGGTTACTACTTACTGATGTAAGTTAGTAGTCGTTACATGAGTCATGTCAGAGGCCTATGGCGGCTCAGTAATAACCCTGACACCAGGATTTATGGGGTTGGTAATCCACCTCACAATCCACACGATAGAAGAAGAAAATGCTAAACACGTGCGTGAATCTGTCTGTAAAGTTAAGCTAGGCGAAAATTTTACTCCCAAAGGTACGACTTGTAACAGATTATAAATAGCGTTGGTCCATTAGCGAACCCAACCCAACGGACAAGGCTACCAAGTTTGGATACCTACCAACTAATGAGCCATCGAGGGTCAGGCCCTATCCCTTACCTAGCTTCCATCAATTCCCGTCTATGAATAAGGTAACACATTAACACCTAAAACAGTAATTTGTTAGCTTAGTTTTATTTCGTAACAATATTCTACCTCTATTATTCGGGTCATTCGATTTTTAAATTAAGTCGCTGTCTCGGAAAGCTACTCGGTATAGCCTATTGATAGGCCACAGTCGATAGTGTATCGATTTTTTTTTTCAGAGTAAGGTACAATACATATTATACTTACTTAATAATAATTTCGCCAAACTTTTTACAGTGATTTCGATTCTTCTCTTCGATCGTGTGGGTTGTGAGTTGGATTACCAACCTCATCAACCCTGGTGTTAGGGTTACTATGGAGCCACCAAAGGCGCCTGACATGACTCATGTAACGACTACGTACTTACATCAGTAAGTCGTAACCGGGACCAACGGCTTAACGTGCCTTCCGAAGCACGGATCGTCTTACTTTCGGACAATCAGGTGATCGGCCTGTAATGTCCTAACCAAACTAGGGATCACAAAGTGATTTTTGTGATATGTTCCCAACGGGATTCAAACCCAGGACCTCAGGAACCCAGGATCGTGAGCCCAACGCTGAACCACTGGACCACGGAGGCCGTTCGATAGTTCGATAGTTGAGAATCGATTCGATAATTTAAAAAAAAAAAAACAATAGTATCGATAACTCATTTCGAGTAATACAGTCGTTACATAGCGATACTATCGATAGTATTGCTTCTGACTATTGCAAAAACTATCTATAATATCGATAGTATTGTTTATCACTATTGCAAGAACTACCAAAACTATCGATACACAGCACTAACTATCGATCCTATCGATAGTCCTTGCATAAGGCAATTATCGATAGTATCGATAGTATTGGTGTGTAACGATAGTATTGATTTAAATGAGCTATCGGTAATATTGGTTATTTTCAAGGTCTATAATCGATAATTCGGCAACAGGATTATTCGGTCCTCTCAGATTGTGCGCGCGAGCAGCGTTCGAAAAATAATCCGAGAAAAAACTCAGTCCGGATGTACTTGTATATTGAAAACTCAGCTTCATTCGTGCCATTCCTTTAAAAACTAATATCATGAGTCTCCTGTCATATTGTGACAATTTCAACCAATAACAGAGCATCATAATATATCACGACATTGACATGTGTCGTCCAATCACAACACAGCATTGGTTTGCCGTGATGATTGCAGCGCCGATGATAGTCAGACGTTCGCCGGTCCTCAGTATAACATGAGCTGCCCGGAAGAAAAGTATATTTAAACAGTATTACGTGATAAATTCGTACGCGAGTTATTTTAAATTGAATAACTAAGTATTATGATTTCATTTAGTGAACTGTAAACAAAAACTACTTACTTATCTATTTTGTTTTCTACTAAAGCACGTGCTAAGGGCATTGCCTGAGAGTTAAGGAGCTATGATCCTTGCCCACTGTTGGACATGAATCCGAGATAAAGGTAAGATTTTTATATAAGTAATAAGTAGTTTCACAGTCGTTGCAAATATTCTTCACTTTTATCTAATTATTTTATTACTTACTACCCTCAAATGTTTATCTTTGTCGGTACGATGCGGTGTATATAATTCGGGATGATAAGTTTTAGTATGGGACAGATTACGAGACAAATAAATGACTGTTTCTATTGCTTTTTCAAGTATATATGTATAAAATATGATTCCTAGTTTTTATTAGTGATAACTATGTGAACAAATTCACTAACTACTTATGTATTTGTCTACAAAAGGACGTGCCAAGGACATCGCCTGCTAGCTGACGAGCTCTGACCCTCGCCTACTCATGGATATGGAGCGTCGATGTGGTAAAGGTAGGATTTATATATGTTTTTATTGCTTTTATTCACTTATTAGTTCATAAGTCGTTACTTTCTTTGTTCCACGTAAAGACATTATTTTATTATCGCAGTATTTTTAACTTCTACTCTCAAATGTTTATTGGTTTGTCGGTGAAAAGTTTTAGTATGGGACAGACTACGAGACAAATAAATGACTGTTTCTATTGCTTTTTTAAAAGTATATATGTATAAAATATGATTCGCATCACTATTGTGTTTCATTAGTGATACCTGTGTGAACAAATTTACTAATTTCTTATGTCTTTTTCCACAAAAGGACGTGTCAAGGACATTGCCTGCTAGCTGAGGAATTATGAAACTCGCCTACTGTTGGATAAGATCGGAGATGTGATGAAGGTAAGATTTATATATTTATATTCATAGTTTACCGTCTCTAAATTGACTTAATTTTTAAATAAGTATTTTACAACGCAATATCCTGTATACTTATTTAAAATAAGATATTTTAAACACGTACTACTTTTTACATTTCTTTTTCTA
Organism: Pectinophora gossypiella; assembly: GCF_024362695.1. Lineage (NCBI taxonomy): Eukaryota > Metazoa > Arthropoda > Insecta > Lepidoptera > Gelechiidae > Pectinophora > Pectinophora gossypiella. The sequence goes on from NC_065417.1 coordinate 10,797,430, forward strand.
AATTTCTAACTTACAACTCGGAAAAATAACTCTAAAATATTTATGTATTTACCCTCTAAATTTAAAAGTAAGTAAGCATTTGAAAAACGACCCTCTTTCACTTTTTTTTCCTTTGCGTCATTAAGTAGTGATGTCTCAGTAATGCTTATAATTTATATTATTAATTTATATTATATAATTTATTTTATTTTATTTTTAAATAGAATGGTATAACATTATCGTTTCAAATTAGATTCAGGCATTTCAGAGGGGATACTTTAAATTGGTTAAGATTTACATTTTAAGTATGTATTTATTGGCCATGTCTCGTTAGTATGATGGTGTAGAACTTGGGTGATAAGTTTTAATATGGGACAGACTGGGTACGGGACAAATAAAACAAACAATATGACTACAATAAACTAAATGACTATTTCTATTGCAAGTATTTATGTATAGAATATGATTTTCATCACAATAGTGATGTCATTTATAAGTGATATGTGATCAAACGTACTAATTATCTATTTTTCAACAGACCACGTGCCAAGGACATCGACTGCTAGCTTACGAGCTCTGACCCTTGCCTACTCTTGGATATGGAGCGGAGAAATGATAAAGGTAGGATTTCTGTATATTCACATATTAGTTCATAAGTCGTTGCAGATATTATTTGTTCCATGTACTACCGTAAAAAACCTTATTTTTATCGCAGTATTTTTTACTTACTACCCTCAAATGTTTATCGACTTTGTCGGTACGATGTGATGTATAGAACTTAGGTAATAATAAGTTTGAGTATGGGACAGACTAGGTAAGGGACAAATAAACATATGACTATTTCTATTGTTTTTTTTTTTAAGTGTTTATGTATGGAATATGATATGCTATTTATTAGTAATATGTGAACGGCTTCAGTGGTCCAGTGGTTGAGAGTTGGGCTCACGATCCGGAGGTCCCGGGTTCGAATCCCGGTGGGGACATATCACAAAAATCACTTTGTGATCCCTAGTTTGGTTTTAGGTTATTACAGGCTGATCACCTGATTATCCAAAAAGTAAGATGATCCGTGCTTCGGAAGGCACGTTGAGCCGTTAGTCCCGGTTACTACTTACTGATTTAAGTAAGTAGTCGTTACATGAGCCATATCAGGGGCCTTTGGCGGCTCAATAATAACCCTGACACCAGGGTCGATGAGATTGGTAATTCACCTTACAACCCACACGATAGAAGAAGTGATGTATGAATAAAGGTACTAACTACTTATTTTTTTTTCTACTAAAGCACTTGCCAAGGACATCGACTGCTAGCTGACGAGCTCTACTCTACGATATGGAGCGGAGACGCGATAAAGGTAGGATTTTTGTATATATTCACATAGTTTATAAGTCGTTGCAGATCTTCTTTTTTCAATATACTGCCGTAAAAATGTATTTTTATCTGATTAGGTATGAACGTACTACCGTCAAATGTTTACCAGCCGTGCGATTCGATGCGATGTATAGAACTTTGGTGATAAGTATTTTTATAGGACAAACAAATAATTGACTATTGAATTGTTTTTTTTTTAAGTGGTTATGTATAGATTCGCAACATTCGAAATAAGAATGCTTTAATATACAATTCATATGAAATATTTTTTGAAAAGTAAACACTACCCGCTCAAACTTTGACTTGGCATCGTAATTTTTTATCAAAGGAATTATTTTGAATATTTTTTTTTATTTCATGATTTTATTTAGATTTTTAATTTCAAACTTCGTTATTTGAAGTACGTGAATACAAAACCTTTTGAAATCCTCTCGGGGTATATTTTTCAGAGCGCAAGAGTTGAAATGAAATTCGAATTATGTCGCGAGTCGTTATATTAAAAAACTTTTCGGCCTCTGAACAAACTCGTATTCATTTCTATTTCGTTCTACATTTCATATTAATAAACGTTGAGCAAACTTCATACCTGGTAGGGCTGCCATACCCACAGGTTATGACTAGGTAAGAAACGTTAAAATATAAAAAACAAAACAGAAAATACCTACCTACTTAACCCTTTTACGGAGAGATCATGGCGACTTCTGCTGATTGAGGCCCTTTTATCTGAGGATGTCCACCACCGTCATTCTAATGAACAACCTCTATACTTTTTGTACCTAATAGTTTTGTGAACATTTTTAAGTGAAGTGTCTTGTGTTTGTGTGTGGCGTCCTTTTAATAATAAACGATTTCTATTCTATTCTATTTAATAAATCAACAACTGGGACACCCTGGAACATTTCACAAACCATAACATTATGAAAGCTTTATCACACTTAGACAGATGTTTCGTCATAACTTTGATTTAATTTTATTGATGAGACTTTGACAATATTAAACTTCAACCTCGATATTAGATAAACAGCTTTCAGGATTATTACTTTCCAACATCAGCTTTAGCCTAGTGCAAAGAGAATTATAATTCACTACGTTTATTAAATGTGTTCCTCTAGTTATTAAAAATAACTTTTGTATACCCTCATTGTTTTAAAAGATAATGTATCTGTTGCAGTTTCATGTCATTTCTTCTACTCAGCCATAACACCTTGCGAAATGACGTTAATTAAAGATAAATAAATATTTACTAAAAATAAAAATGAAATAAAGATTTTACTTACTTACTTACTTACTTACTTACTTAATTCAAAAATGTTACATAGACTTTCAACAAGTTTATCCATGATAATTACGTTGAATAAATGATTCTGATTCTGCGTAGTGTAGGAGTTACAGTATTTTGTATTGCTAGAAAACCTTTTATTATTGAGGTAGTTAAAAAAATACACTTTGTCCTAATTTGACTATGAATATGGAATCCACTGTATTTTTTTACAATACAATACAAATACAAATGCACTTTATTGCACCAAAATAAAAAGAAATAATTACAAAAAGACTAAGTAAATGGCAAATGGCGGGCCTATCTTCTTTTTTATTTCTGAATAAAAAGATTTTATTAATATTATTAAGTACGTGATATCAGCTATTAGAGCATTGATGCAACATTCTGTTTAATATTATTTCACAGTAACGTGCGAATTTAATCAAACCACAGACGACGATATGGCTCACCACCTATCTTGTTGGTCGAACAGAAAGAATTGTGGGTAATTAGTTCATCTTGCGATGGATGTACCTCCGACTACCTCAATTAGGGTATAATCGTGAGCTTAGATTAGGTAATCAATTTAAAAAATAAGCTTAAAAATTAAAACCCGAAAAGTCGCGCTGTATTTAAAAGTATGAAATAAGAAAACATTTCTTCGAAATTCTTATCCGCAAAAATCCTACAAAGAAAAACTTGTGTCCATCTAATAAATGACAACTTGTTTACTTACTTCTTATAACTATTTTAACTCAAAAGGTAGATTAATTCTTTTAAATATTCTTCCTCCCTCAGGCCTTTGTCTGTCTGTTGTCTTAAATTTTGTACCGCACTCACTCAGCGCTCCCCATTTGTCCGGCCAAGTAGTTAATGCCATTTGCGACAAATCTACAACAAGGGACATCACAAAAAAGAACTCCGTGAGAAACGGGACGGTAGGGAGATAATGATAATCTAATCAAAAACATAAATGTGAAATGACAGCCAAATTCAATATTATGATAAATGCCTTGGATGTTGACTTCAACGACAAAAGAAGTGAGATCTAAATAGGTGCATAACATAAGATTATGTATTGCAGCCTAAGGTCTGTCTTGGCTAGTTTTTATAAACCTAGTAATATTACACACGGTGCGGCTCGCCAGTTCTGTTTCTTGAACTTTGCTTAACACGCTACCGCGTGTCTAGATAATTCGTCGCTGACGTCGCAAACAGACATTTTGCAATTGTCAATAAGATACAAATTATTTTAGCAAAAAATTGCAGATATGTCTGTTTGCGACGTCAGCGACGAATTGTATAGGTTTTAACGTAAAAAATCTTCTTACTCTAAAAAGAACAGAGATTTTAATTAAAGCTGCGTATCAGCCATAATCTTACCCATCTCTAAGCGTAAACAACGATAGTCAGGTTTTGTCTCGTAGTTACCGAGGTTGGAAGTAGGCCAAAACAGTGTCGGAACTTCTCAACAGATTATACCTAAACAATCACGCTCTTGCAAACAATATAATTATATTATGTTGCAGGATCTCTTAAGTGTTTTAGGCAGTTTCAGTTTGTGAGTGAGCTAGGGAAATTAGGTGGTTAGGTAACCTATTCGGTGGATTTTACACAAAATAAACACGCACAATTCGCGCGAAATTAATGGACTTTGTCCAGCACTGGGACACCTTCGGCAAGACAAGGTATCCTATTTATGTGTCTCTTAAAACTGCTTTGAATACTAGTGCGACGTAGCCATTATACTTGTACGGTCACGAGTACTGATACGGTTACACTTTGAAACCATGTCCCATTAACTTTTTTGACAAATTAAACCGTAGGTCTCATTCAATGTCAAAATGATAGTGCGACAGGGTTCTAAAGTGGGTACATGATATTGCTCATGACTGTACTACTATGTAAAACTCAGTTTGTTAAGCCTGCCATTACTACAAAATATATATTATAACATAACTTCACGCCTTTATCCCCAAAGGGATAGGCAGAGTACGCTTAACTTGCATCGTAAAAGGTCATGCGTTGGATTCCCGGCTTCGGTAGTAACCATTGATTTCGACTTTATTCACGTTTGGATTATAGATCATTGATATTACGTGGTTTCAAGAATTTGTGCCCGGTTAATGGCAATATTGTCAACCCTTATTATATTATATCTTCTCTCGTGTGGGTTGTGAGATCAATATACGACCTCGTCAACCTTTGTATCAGGGTTATTACTATGTTGCCAAAGTCTCCTAACATGCGCAGCGGTAAACGCGATCGGACTGCGATTGTTGAATTTAAGCAACATTCGCAAAGGCCGGTCATAGGATGGGTGACCACAAAAAAAAAGTTTTCATCTCGAGCTCCTCCGTGCTTCGGAAGGCACGTTAAGCCGTTGGTCCCGGTTGCATTAGCAGTCGGTAATAACCACCAATCCGCACTGGGCCCACGAGGTGGTTTAAGGCCCGATCTCCCTATCCATCCATAGGGAAGGCCCGTGCCCTTGCAGTGGGGACGTTAATGGGCTGGTGATGATGATGATGATGACTTATATAAGGAAATAGTTGCCGGGGCCCACTGCTTGGCGTGCCTTCCGAAGCGTGGATCATCTTACTTTCTGGCAATCGGGTGATCAGCCTGCAATGGCAGAACTAAACTAGGTCCATATTACATGAAACTTAAACATAGCTGGTGAGGAGTGTATTTGTACTAGCAGGCAATTACTTCGAATAACATCGCAATAGCGTCGTAAAAAATAGCTGAGCGAAGAAGTTGCTACTGAACAGACGGAAACAAAAACAAGAAAGATCAAAGAAATAATAAACATTTCATGGTGTGGTTGTAAACACACAGTTCCGGATGACAGTGAGAAAGAAGCGGCGGTAGTCGTACAAATGGCTCGCTCTGTTATTTATTATAGCCCGGTTATTCGCGACTGGACGCTTTTAGTTGTTTCTTCTGCCTCGTGTACCCGCTAATTGCGAACTCATTTCGAAATTAATTTCTTTCCACGAAAGGCGAATGGTATGCACTTCATTTATTGCTCGTTTACTTTGAATATTCTTTAGTTTTGATACTTGTAAAATTGTTTTATGGTTATTAAACAGTTTTATTTAGCTCAGCCCGTACGGTATTTGTTTATTTGGATCAAAATTAGAAATTGAAATTTAAGTACCTTCACCCCCCGTTTTTATTTTAGTGTAATATGCTTAAAAGCTATTCTGCCCAGTATTAAAATATTTCTGAACTAGAAGTTCAAAATACCTACTTGTTATGGTGTGTGCTGCTTAGTTTACCTACCAAGCAAACCCTGGTGTTAGTGTTCTTTCATGAACCGCCTTTCAGCCGCTGATATGGTTCATGTATGTTATGACGACCACTACCATCAGAGATAGTAATGACCGGGACCACCTACGTAGGTTGATAGCTAAGTAACTATTTATTTATTTTCTAGTTTTCAGTGCACATAAAATAAAACCATTTAACTTAAAAAAGTTTTTTTACCTTTTTTTGTTATGTAGGTAGCTTTTATATTGATCTCCCTTTCGATTGAAGGGTACATATTTACTTAAGTAAATATTATTAGTTATATTATTAGTTATTTACTTAATAACTACTTAAGTAAATATGTACCCTTCAATCGATATAAGCATAATTTAGTTTTGCACTAAAATGTTGTTTTTAATATTATTGCAAATGTGCCTTTCTGTATCCATTGTCTTTATTTATGTATCTTGTGTCCATTATGATTAAAAAAGCATTTTAACTATGTATCAATATACATGGAGCCGTGATAGCCCAGTTGGTAGAACGCTTGCCTCTCACTTTAAGGTCGCAGGTTCGAATCTAGCACAAGACTAAAGCAATGATTGTCAAGTTTTATAGATTACTATCTACATGCAAAAAATGGAGATGTCCTTAGAAAGGTTCAGTACGATTTACTCTGAACCTGGGATAGATGGTCCGAGGTCCGAGGTCCGAGGTCCGAGTTCCGTATATCCGAGCTTTTGTTTTCGCTTCATTTATTTATTTCTTAGCACATTTTGTATTTGATAAGTATCTGTTTGTGCAGTGCAGCAGCTTAGGATAACCTCTACTTTGCGCTATGTAATCCTATACTAACCAATACATGACGCTAGGTTGACGAGTAGAATGAGGGATTTTTAGCACATTTTAATGCATACCTAATTAATTATTAACCTAGCCTCACCTTCTTGTCTGGAACGTATTTGAGTAGGGTTTGCGCAGGTTTATTGCTTGGAAATCCACCACATTTCATCTCGGCCAGCGGGGTATTGAGGTAGCATTTCGAAATACGCTACCAGGGTTGCATATTGAACCGACGCTTTGAGTAGCAGAACTTATAAAACCAAAGTGTAATTTTTCCTGAAATATAATGATGCCTACACTTGTTAATCTTACAGTCATGTTATTTTCATCACATGCATCGATATTCAACTCTTATTTCACGCGCAGAACGACACAAGTCTTCCCCATTTTGTCCTCGATTTTCACCAACCGTTCGCACACATTACATTTTTATTACGCCCATATTTTCAATTTCACTACATTTTCCGCATCGGCGACTTCAGAAATCCGCTTGAAATACAACGAATATTTTCAGTTCCAATTGATTCGTGGCATACGACCTCATAAATTCCTTGCATCTTGCACGCATGCATTTCTGATAGCGGCATTATATTACTCTGGTGGTACCATTCCGTAGCGGATATTAGGACATCGCTCAATGTTGTCGTGTCGGTCTTGATATACGAGACTCGGCAGTCGTCGGAATGTCATCGATTCCTTCCAGAACTCTGCTGGCCTCATTTCCTAGGCTCACGTTGGTATGTTACGTTCTACTGTAGTGGGTTTGCTAGAAGAATACTTATTTTTTTATTTGCAGCGTGATTTAGACCATGTAACATTTTACACTCAGCGTTTCACTATCCGTATTTAATATTCCAAGCAAATATTATTATATTTATTACCAAATTAACATTGATTGTATCCCTAGTAAATTATGACGGCATCCTATGTTTTCATTTAAACATACATAAATAAACTTACGGCTATTTCCCACCGGGGAACAGAGACTATGGAATTCCATTTGCTTCGATCAACTTTTTTTTCGAAACCACCAATCAACAATCACCCAATATTTTCCATTCATTCGCTATTCATTGTATTTTCTATCTGTTCTGATTTGTATCATCATGTATATAAATGGGTAGTAGCACGAAATAGACGTTATAAGTACTATTTAGTATTGATTTTTGCATTAACTGATTTTATTATCTGTGTGCCTAAATAAATAAAAAAAACGAAACCTCATCGCAATACAATATGTACGGCAAAGTAATAAATTTTAGCACTATATCGGAATTCTATATGCAAATATGCGCACACGAAATCACAAGGGGAAAATAAAAGAAAGAAGAAACAAAAAATATGATAATCAAATGTACTGAACTCGATGTTATATCAAATGCTCGGAAATCTTGCTTCGACGACAAAGAAAATATATTGCTTTCTCGTTTTCCATATGAATAACATTGATTTTTGGGGAATTCACATTTATTATACTCATAGAAATTGAATCTTACGTGATTTAATACTTTGAGGAATTAATGAGTATTTGTCACCTGATCCCGGGAGCAACGTTTATTTGTTCCAAATTAAAACTAGGTACAAAAAGGCATGTGTTTGCAAACAGAATATTCGTTTTAGGTATAGATAACATAACACAATCATTTTAATTTAATAATAATTACTAAAAAGCATATCAAAAATGCACAAAATATTTCGACTTCAATCGATCCGCACCACAGTTGCGTAGTGGTTGATCGAAGGCAGTCCTGTGCCCAGCAGTAGGACGTATAATAGACTAGTCATATTGTAATATGCAACTGACAAAAAGACGAAACAGCTAATCCAAAACATATTTCCGTCACATACGATCGTCTAATGGCTCCAGTGAAATGATACGAGCAACATTAGGAGAGGAACACAGGCAGACATCCATCTGTGTACACACATCATTAAGACAGGACCGCGAATAACTGACGACGGCATTTAGTGCTCCCGGACTAAGGACGTGTAAAATGCTGCTCAAATTCTGAGATTTTTCCACATCATCATATCTTTAACTACGTAATAGAAGTAAGAAGTTGGAAAGGCCCTAACGCGCATTTTGTATGAGAACCGCTGTCGCCGGTTCAACCCCTCTGTTTTACCACTACTCCTGCAAATAGTTAATTCTACTGCGTTTCAAATTCCATAGCCACTTTACCGTCAATGCATATTTCATGTGATTTTTTCATTACTTTTCGTAAGATACTGCATACTAAAATATATTTTTTTTGATAAAATAGCCTATCATACTAAGGTTTGTAGCTTTCCTGTGATAAGGAGGGATCTCCTTGCATTTTAGTAGATATTAGATTTTTGTCCTGCAGGTTATAATGCACAAGACGATCTTTTAATATACTATAGTGGAACGCTGTGCGTCGTAAAGTTTGCGGATGAACGGAGTGCAAAGTTGAAGTATGAACTATTTGCTCATACTTATGAAAGAAAAGAAAGAAAGAAAGAAAGTATTTATTATTAGAGGACACCACAGTAACAATACAAACACAGTAGGGGAAAAAAAACTTACACTTATGGCGTGCGTTTCGTGCTCACTTGGCCCATCCAACCTCTTTCTTCTATTCCACGTCTCTAGAATTACGCCATTTTGGGCCCGCTTACCTTACTCGAGATTTGACTAGTCCGGTTTTTTACAAAAGCGACTTCATATCTGACTTTCGAACCTGATGGAGATTTTTTTTTTTTTTTTTTTTTGACGTGACTTATTGTAGATTTGCCGCAGATGGCATTAACTACTTGGCCGGACAAATGGGGAGCGCTGAAGGCTCTCACCCGGTACAACGTTTAAGACAACAGGCCTGAGGGTGCCCAGTTGGGCGCGAACCTCGGCTCAGGGCGTCGTCTGAGAGGAAAAATATTTGAAAGAATTAATCGACCCTAGTGGGTCGATAGCGATAAGCGCTGAATGAGGGAAATCGTCGACCACGCCGGCGGGGTCGGTATCGGGGTCCTGAAGTGTTTGGTGTCGCGAGCTGATTGGCTGCCTCTATGGCTAGAGTAATCGGGTCGTCGGGATCGTATATTACGTCCTTCGGACGCTGATACTTTTCAGTACCGTCCCTAAGCGGGATGTAATCGGAAGCCGCAACTACCAGGGGATTTGGGTGGTGCGGAGCAGAATCGAAAAAACGTTTGGAAGCTAATTTGAGCCATTGGGCAATGGTTGGCAGACCTAGGTCAATGTGCAGATTTTCATTGCGAAGGAACCACGGAGCTCCCGTGGCTTTCCGCATGAAACGATTTTGTATTACCTGTAGACGGTGGATTTGAGAGGGACTCGCATGAGCGAAAACTACCCCTGCATAGGTCATGATCGGACGGATGCAAGTCGTGTAGATTTTGACCTTATTCCTAAGGGAGAATTTACTTCGCTTGTTAAGGAGACAGTGAAGACGGCCCATTACAAACGCGGCGCGATCGCGCACACGTTTGATATGGGCCTTGAAAGTAAGACGTCTATCTAAGACTACGCCGAGATATTTGACTTGCTCCTCCCAAGGGATCGGCTTGCCAAACATCTTAATGATTTTAAGTTGACGGCGTGACCGTGGCGTGTTATAATAGCCCTTTGAAAAGTACACCGCTGCACTTTTCTCCGGGTTTACCTCGATTCTCCATTTGCGAAACCACTTGCCCAAGGCATTGGCCGCGCGTTGGAGGATTCCGGTCATCATAACTCGACCACGGCACGAAGAATAGATGGCTGTATCATCCGCAAATAAAGCTAATTCGGTATTAGGGGATTTGGGAATGTCACTAGTATACAATGAAAATAGTAAAGGGGAGAGGACGGAGCCTTGTGGGACTCCGGCATGTATCGGGTGCGGTGACGAGAGCGTCCCTTCCACGCGGTAGCGAAAGGTTCGATTTGAGAGGAAGTCTCGTATGATGTGCACGAGACGGTCTGGCACTCCCAGTGAATAAAGCTTGTAGATCAAGCCGTTGTGCCAGACTTTGTCGAACGCTTTCGCCACATCGAAGAAGAGCGCTCCCGTAGCGACAGGTTTTTTTAAGTTTAATCTACTGGAGATATGTTCAACAATACGGTGCACTTGTTGAACGCAGGAGTGTTTGGTTCTAAAACCAAACTGCTCTGGTGGAATAAGACTATTGGATTCGGCGTAGTCCCGTAATCTAGCAAATATGAGCCGCTCATAAATCTTCCCCATGGTATTGAGGAGACTTATAGGGCGGTAACTGGAAGGTTCGTTTTTAGGTTTCCCAGGCTTTGGTATACCAATTACAATTGCTTCTTTCCACTGCTGTGGAAAGACGCAGTTGCTCATGGCGACGTTGAATATTGCCGTTAGTAAGCAGATGAGGGGAGCACCGAAGTTTTTAAGGACACGATTCGTGATACCGTCTGAGCCAGGGGCTTTTCGGGTATGAAATCTTTTGATGATACCTAGTACCTCTTCCTCAGTAACCTGTGGAAGAGGAGGATCGGTGGGAGGTACAGAAGCCCTACGCTGAACTTCAGAGTTCACCGTCGAGAGGTGCCTACGATCGATAGGGAGAGTACTGGGCGAACATTGGGCTTCGAGACTGTCGGCAAGGCATTCGGCTTTTTCGTCATCGTCAAAAGCGGGGGGTTGGTTAGGCCTATTGAGAGGAGGAGTAGGAACAACCGTATCCTTTTGAAGAGACCTAGACAGCTGCCAGATGGCCTGGTGGTGGGGCTCAATGCCGCTCAAAAGATTATCCCACCGATTCTGTCGCATGTCATTAATACGTTTTCTTACAGTATGCTGCAAGAGACGCAAATGACGGCGACATTCCTCGGTGCGATTGGAATCATATGCGCGGGTGGCTGCGTTTTTCTCCGTTAGCAGATCACGGATGTCGGTAGGCAGTTTCCAGCGATGGTCTTCCATCTCCGGAACCTGTTTTGAACTTTCATTCAAAACCGACCTCACGTGATCCGTGAGGGAGTTAATAGCTGTCGAGGCCTCCTCTAAGGAGACTATTTCTACTGGGATACTATCTAAGTATACTGAACTAGAAGACTGGAGGCCTTCGGCCACCTTCTCCCAGTCCAGTACTGTCTTAGGGGTTGCTGGATTATCAGGGGCGTCTAAACGGGAGCCTAGTTTTAATATAACAGGTCGGTGGTCGGATTGTAACTCGTGTAGTACTTCTATAGAACATAGACGTAAGTTTATGTTCCTTACCTGATGGAGAAAGCCAGCCCATTTACATGGTTTCCTCAAGATGTTTTCCTTCTGAGATGATGTTTTCACATCGATTTTCAGTAAATAAAACCATGACGTTAACATAAAGAAGTACTTACACAGAAAAAGTCACGTCCACTATCCCAGTTGGATTGGAGTAGACTTTTTAATTGCAAAGATATTTACGGTAGTAAGATCACAATGAAATCGGAATATTGATACAGAGACTAACATAAAATAAGCTCACGACCATAAATCCGAATTGCGGTAGTCCGAATGAAGGTACATCCATCGCAAGATAGACTAAGATCCCATACGTCACTGACTAACAAAACAGCGTAATATACATTACAGAAATATACGTAATATTATGGTATATTATATAAACTCAAATCTAACTTATCTTTTTTGGTGAAGACAAATAAACAGAATCTAACTCGCCTTGCCCTAGTACGGAGTACATATTTGTATTATAATACTTAATTTTATACTGCTGAATATCAACTAAAAATATTCTCAAGTAAAGTGTATTTAAAATTCGCTAGCACTTATTTAAATTTTGTATGCTGTTGATTTTTTGTTACAAGTGTGTGCATTGAAGTAGGTAAACCAAATTATACACAAATAATTGAACTTTAGAACTAACCTAAATCCAGCCTGTTTAAAAAATAAGTAAACGGTCCTTACACGACTATGGCACCGTTCCAACATCTTTAACCACGGCTCTCAATATAAATCAATAAAACCACTTGATCTTTACAGCTTTCAGTTCGATAACACAAACTCTTTATCGAAACGGAAATCTTACGTTCCTTATTTGGACAGAATTCATTTTGAGACGAATGAATGAATTTAACAATTATTATTAAAATATTTTTCACACTAGGTAAATACAGCATTTGTTAGCAGCAGCAGCATGACGAGAAAACAATATAATATAAACTTGGTATTCGCAACAAACAATATGAAAAATAATAATAATAATAAGTACCTATTAGTAGGAGAAAAACTACAGTTTAATTAGGTATAAATAATAAGGTAGTATAATACATATTTATGTATTTAAATATTAGAATATTATGTCAACATAGATGTAAGCTCCTCAAATAAAATAAAATCAAGTATGTACTAAATTCGTTTTAAGTTTTTAAAACCCGAATGGTAAGTCATATATTTTTTTACTTCTAAGGTATACTTATAAATCTTACTACATAATGAAATTGAACTTGCCACATCTAGTCAATCCGAACAAAGCGTCATTTTATCACACCCAACTCGGGTGTTAATGGGGGAATAGCTAGTCCCTTGTAATTTCCCTGCTAATGTTTACACTATTAAACCTGGCGCGACTATCGATCGCAATGGTAGGCATCTAGACACATAATCTGGTCTGAGGACCTCATGTTCAGAGCTCAGTCAAGTTGCAAATGTTCTTATTCCGACACTTGCAAACGTCTCTCGAATCTCGCGCGGCAGACGCCTCGCAGATACATACGTACGTATCGCAAGGAGTATCCGTCTCAACATTACCCGTAAGGTTGATAGCATTGGACCACCACTGTAAGAAAGTTCTACATTTGTCTATTTTTAATGACGTCATAACTCTTTACATCTTATTAATTCCATAGATACGTTATGAAGTTTTGTTAAAAGTATAATCTAAAGTGTCTACCCTATATTCAAATCGTCAATTGTTTCGATATTGCAACTTGTTCCTTCAACGTGTCAACCAATCTGTAAACCCATAGAGCAACACGAGGCTTTGTTGATGCAATCGGGATCGGAACTACTTCTCTAGGCTACTGGTCACCTAACTACACCTCTGATCGATTGTCTCCCTTTTCAAAGGTTTCGATTTGGGACTGTATACTGAAACCTTCATGGCTGTTCAAAAAAGCATATCTACCGAATCGAGGCATGCTGTGCCATTCCGATCCGATATGTTTGGATATTTGGATATTATAATTGTATGATAGATAATCTGGACTGGATTATAAATAGGGCAGTTCGCGCTATTTATAATCTGCGTTGTCGGGACTCTTTAAGGGAGCTGTTTAAAGAAATAAATATACTGACGGTCGCAAGTCAATATATTTATGAAAACATTATGTATGTGCGTAAAAATGTATCTCTCCTTCCGAGAAACTGTGAAAGGCATACTTACAATACAAGGAATAAAAATAAAATTGTTGTTCAAAATTCTAGATTAAGTAAATTAAATTCATCTTTTTTGGGGTTATGTATACGTTTTTACAATAAAATACCAGATAATATTTTAAATTTGTCAGAGAACAAATTTAAAGCTCACGTGAAGCTTACTTTATGTAAAAAAGCCTATTATAAGATTAATGATTACCTAAATGATAAAAATGTCTGGTATTGAATGTGTTCCTCTAGTTATTAAATAACTTGTAATGTACCCTCATTGATTTAAAAGATGTGTTGCTGTTGCAGTTTCTTGTCATTTCTTCTCCTCAGCCATAACACCTTGCGAAATGACGTAAATTCAAAAATGTTACATTGACCTTCAACAAGTTTATCCATGATAATTACGTTGAATAAATGATTCTGATTCTGATTCTGGACGAACCAGATAAAATAATGTTTGTCATGTCGCTCTTAATGCTAAGTATCGTATTGATATGATACCTTTAAATATTATTACACAAACATAAGGTGAATACGGGGAAGACGGTATACTGTTATACTGTACGGTATACTGTTCTAAAATTTGAGTTTGACTGGATTTATTGAAAACGATATTATATTTATTTAGTGCAAGTTATCCATTCAGAAAATTATGATAGATAATTTACTTGGTTGGCATAATTTTTTGATGTACTTACAAGTAGTTACTACCTCTTTTTAGTCCTGACGGTCTTCCCCACATTTACCTATAATAAAAAAATACAGTACATATTTCAATCCAAACCTGATGAATTACATTAATATTACAATCATATCAATGACGTCATAGCGACCCGTTATAAAGTCCTTCAAAACTATAAAAAGAGGTATTTGGTCTCATTGATTAGCGCAGGTGAGCCCCGCCTAAGTGGATATTGACCTAGAAAAGGGCTTAGACGTTGATTGATGCCAATCACATGTTGGCCAATAGGGTAACGCGCCAAAAATATTGGCGAATTTCTCGCATGACAGATTTCGAGGCTATCGAAAAAGTATCCTTCATACTATTGCGGTGTTCGATTTCGATTTCAGTTTGACTACTTCATGACTTAGTAGGATAATATTATTCACTTTAAACGAATAAAAGATTTTTTTGGCATAAAATTCCTTGTTTTTTTTTTTGTCTTTATTTTACATAAATATTACGTATATAAATAAATTCTCGTTGCGGTAGGCAGAGATCACGGAATCCCACCTGAATTTTCGTATTTTTTGCCTTTTTTCTTTTTTTTTTGTCTTTATTTTAGTTTCTAATCTCACAAATAGGTTATAATGTTTTTATGCACACAAGAGCCAAAAGTATAAAGTATATAGAAATTAGCCTATTCCGCCCTCTAGCCCACTATGTTGTAGGTACCCCTCTCTCGGCTATGTGTGCAAAACCAGTATCATAACCCAAAAACATATATTTAAAATAAACGTAGAATAACACAGTTACGAAATCTCGTCTTTTGTTTTCTCCTAGACAAAATAGAGAAGAGGATTACCACCTTGTCACATTGTAGGAAACTGGACCAATTTTTCACGTAAGTCTTCAAGACATAAGCCAATAGTGGTTTCAAGCCTGACTTTTAGAATCTGCGCAGAACGAAGACGAGTAAGGTAGATTCGAAATGAAAGGCTATTTATTTCAAAATTTCAAACCATCTGGGAGACAAAAACCGCCACATTGAAGCAATTCATCAAAATTCCACTTGATATTAACTTAGAATCATGAGCGGAATCATCCACCTCAGTATTCGTTACGATGATACATCCTGTATACTTAATTTGCTTTTTCCTGTACGGTTTGTCGGACTAGATATTACTTCTAGGAATTAATTATTTTAAAAGCAATGTAATATTAATGTAATGTAATACTAATTATACACGGTAAAATTAATTTCAGTTCTATTAAAACAATACAATAGAAACGCCTTTAAAAATATTGTTGAAAACGTTTATTGAGCTGTTTGTAATGTAAAATATAATTTTCAGTATTTTTTTTCTCAACATCTTCAAGTATTTCACTTGAAGTTTCGAGACGCAATTCTTTTCTTTCTCGTAACAAAAACTGCTTCGAACAAAAATGGAAAAATGGTCCGTGAAATATTTCTATTCTACAAATAACAAGAATGTTGGTTTTCGTTACAAACTCTTTAGCTTGTGCTGTAATTAAATCGACCTATTATATCGATAATGTTAAACGAAAATTTCTAATCTTAGACTTTTAGACATACTATAGTCTTTTTCACGTTTGACAGATCCCTGAAGATTCCTTTCGAGAAGACACACATTGAAGTAAGGTATTGTAAACGTGAATGTGTATTTAAATCGCTTATCAAATTTTGAATAGAAATTAAGGAGGTGGGATGGGCTAACAGCGTTTTGGCTTATCCTACTTTTGAAAAAGATAAAGCTTTGTATAAAATAGTTAAGCTCTTAGGTTCAAGATTTCTTTATGTACACACACTCATTTGTACTGAGTCTTTCATCGGGGGTGGCATTATCAGTCCCTGATAAAACCCTCTGTAATAATAAACATACATACATACAAACAATAATAATAGAAAGATTAAAACAAAAAATCGCTTATCATACTGAACTCCTACTTCTACTTTTAATATACCAGTATCCTTCTTAGAGACCCCCACACTAACGTCTTTCGACCGATGTCGACGCCGCGGCGACGCTACGTCAGCGCTGACCGGCTGCCGATACCAAACTTATATTGGTATGGTTTTATCGCGGGCAGGAAAATCACGCAGTCGCTTCTGTAAAAACTGATCCTGTCAAATCTTCAGGGAGATGATTATGATAATCTCAATGAGTTTATGATCTTCTTATCGTGTGGATTGTGAGGTGGGATACCAACCTCATCAACCCTGGTGTCAGGGTTACTATTGAGCCACTAGAGGCCCCTGACATGACTTGACATTGGAACTGCTTAGCAGATATGTTTCTTACCCCGTGCAGATATATGAGGAGGCTATGTACCGTCAAAGAGCAAAAGTTCAGTCACTGAGCCCAGCGAATCATTTGTAAACAGTGGGAGAAATTATGAACCATTAGTTGTCATAATTTTAAATTTTATAGGTGTTTTTGGTCTACGAGAACGATATGTAACCAGGAGGACTTATGTGCAATCAGTCAATTTATTACTTTGCCAGAAACTGATATGGCAGCTTATCGTACTTTCTAGCGGGTCAAAAGCCTTTTTTGCCTGAGGTACTACCGCTCAGTACTTCCAGTCCTCACGGCACGACGACCGTACCGCGCGCGGCGCGAATTATTTGTACGGCTTCGACCATTAGCCGTACGTCCACCTACCATAGGATAGCATTGGCTGCTGTGCAGACCCTGCATTAGTGTCATGGAAAAGAAAAAAGTGAGAATTATCCACATTTGAGACACTAAATCCCTACAAATATTATAAACGCAAAAGTTACTCTGTCTGTCTATCTGATATTCTTTCCAACCAAATCTACTTAACTGATTTTGATGAAATTTGATACTTAGACAGATTAGATATTGGAAAATAAAATTGGATAGTTTTTATATTAATTAAGGGTGGAATAAATACGTGGACGGAGTCGCTGGTGGAAAGCTAGTAAATAAATCGAGTACTTAATCAAATTTATCCATAACATTAACTCAAACAACTATTATAGTGACAAAGCGTGAACTTGAAGATAAAAAAAAGTTTACTTTCATTTATATGGCTCTACATACCTATTACGGTATAAGATAGAACATTCCTATTATTTGACTTTTCCTCCTATAAGCTGAAGTTCAATTTATCCATGTCAGCCGAAGGAAGACACCGTAAAATCTCTACTTCATTTAAGACTGACTCGTAATACGCCCCTGGCTTTGTGAGAAATTCTCGTATTTTCTCCCGTTGAAAAATTGGGCAGTTGTTTCATTAATTTTCAATTAAAATTTCACATTCTGTTCTGAGATACAAAATATTTCACGTTTATTTTTTCAAAGGTTTTTGCAGATGTAGTAAACAATTAAGTAAAATATTTTCACAAGATAACACAGGTCGGCTTAAATAGTTTAAAAAATTATAATATACAGGGTAACAACAGGGTGTCATCAGGGGGACATCGTAACGAAATATTTGAGGGATGATTCAGACACTAAAATTTTCATGAATTTTCCGACAGAAAATTCCACTTGATATCAGAATCTTGTAAGATTCGCTGGTGGAAAGCTAGTAAATAAATCGAGTACTTAATCAAATTTATCCATAACATTAACTCAAACAACTATTATAGTGACAAAGCGTGAACTTGAAGATAAAAAAAAGATTACTTTCATTTATATGGTTCTACATACCTATTACGGTATATTTTTTTATTTTTTTTATTTTTTAATTCTTCATGAATTTTCCAACAGAAAATTCCACTTGATATCAGAATCTTACAATCCCAGTATACTTACATAGACATAAGAATAATATTATACTTAATATAATATCGGGAGTCTCATATCCCCATTTAAACGCGGTAAGAACCCGTTATTATGTGCTTTAATTATGATAATATACTTATTAAGTACCTAACAAATCATTAAGTTTTAATGCGGAATGTCTTGTCTTGAGAAAATGACCTTAGGTACCTACGGCAATTTCTTTTGATGTACCTATTCGATCATTAATTTAGACCCACTTTAAGTCATCATTATCAGCCCATTAACGTCCCCACTGCTGGGGCACGGGCCTTCCCTATGGATAGGGAGATCGGGCCTTAAACCACCACGCGGGCCCAGTGCGGATTGGTGGTTATTAACGACTGCTGATGCAGCCGGGTCCAACGGCTTAACGTGCCTTCCGAAGCACGGAGGAGCTCGAGATGAAAACTTTTTTTTTTGTGGTCACCCATCCTATGACCGGCCTTTGCGAAAGTTGCTTAACTTCAACAATCGCAGACCGAGCGCGTTTACAGCTGCGCCACCGAGCTCCTCAAGTGTGTATACATATTATATTATATGAATTGTATAGTACCATTTTGATTGGTCTTTGGAAATTGTTACTTTTTTTTATCGTTAATTTCTAAGATTTCTTACTCTATATTTCTGAAAATTTTGTCTACGGTCAGATTAATATAAAACATTCAGTCAGATTAATACAAAGAATACAGTAAAGAGAAACTTAATAGACGTCAGTAATTCCTACCGGCGTGGGCAGAACGACAAGCCATCATCATTATTAAATTATTATAAGTACTCCTTTTAAGTACCTAAGTACCTAGTAGTAAGCATTTTAAGTACCTAGTATATATTTCTGTCATTTAAAACCATGTCATTATGCAAATTTTTGGCAATGGCTAGTCACTACATATTTATTCCACTCGCAAAACATTTCTTTTTCTTTCTTTTTTTCATTATTATGTACTAGTTCATACATTACGAATATATCGAGAATATTTTTGAAACACGACGAATTTATTAAAAACATCATAGAAGGAAAGCTAGAAGAAAAAAGAGGAAGGGGAAGACCAAGAAGAGCTTACATGGAGCAGATTCAAGAAAAGGTCAACGTCGTGTCTTATAGGGAAGTCAAGGAATTGGCCTTTGATAGACTGGAATGGACAATGCTACACCGACAAGAGCGTGGCTCTTAAATTGATAATGTTGATTTTTAAGACACAAATCATTTTCCACGAGCAATTTTCTCACAAGAGAAATAAAATAGAATTTAGTAAGAACAGGCGAGTAACCTAGCTTTGACGGGTGTATTAATAGAATATTTAAAAGTATCCCCGCGGGCATAAGAGGACTCTTAAATCTCTGAACGTCAACTGTCGTGTTGAAAAAGCTTTCTGTGTTTTAATTTGCTCTTTTTAAATGCTCTCAGTATCTCAGTGCTGCTGCGTGACTAATTAAAAAAGAAAAGGACAATTTGACTTTTTCTTTTTCTAAGCTGGACAGGGCGATTAAAATATTATTCCCTTGCCTACTTTTTTGCGGCAGCGTCCCTTTTCATTTTACACGGATATAAAATTATTTTATTTCTAGTTTTACAGCTTCACAAAGAATTCTCAGTACCACTGACATCCTATACCTAAACAAATAGACTCACATTCGCAAAGGAGTTTTTGTAAAAATTGTCGGAACCGTGTCGTAAATATACATTATGTAGATAGTGGTGCTCATTCCCGTAAACACCATCTAATTTTATTTTAAGTTATATCTGTCATTATCTCATCCACCGAAAAGGAAAGGGACGGGTATAATCGACAAGCATAAAATTTATGGAACACACGTCAATTTTAACGACAAATCTAAAACAAATGTCTAAAAATTTTACACTAGCCTATTGGCCAGGCCTATTGGTCGGGTTATTACCCGACAGAATTATGTTGACAGCACACGTCAAACGGTTTGCATAACAGCGAGATATATTTTTGATTCGCCCGGGTTATACATACATTTTCTCATTTTTTCTAAAATTAAGAGCTCTCAATCATCTGTCCCTTTCCTTTTCGGTGGATAAGAAAACGACAGGTATAACTTACAATAAAATTAGATGGCGTCTGCAGGAATTAGCACCAGTATAAGTTCGTTCCCTCAAATTAACATGTTAAGGCAGTGGCAGTACAGTGTCGTTACACGCTATCCCCTGTGACAAGATGAGCCGCGGACCCTTTTTTACAGAGATTGGTTGTGTATTTGTTATTCGAGGTCTATGCTATATACAGTCATGAGCAATATCATGTACCCACTTTAGAACCATGTCGCACTATCATATTTGACATTTA
The DNA here is from genome assembly GCF_024362695.1 of Pectinophora gossypiella. Taxonomy (NCBI): domain Eukaryota; kingdom Metazoa; phylum Arthropoda; class Insecta; order Lepidoptera; family Gelechiidae; genus Pectinophora; species Pectinophora gossypiella. The sequence goes on from NC_065417.1 coordinate 10,818,282, forward strand.
ATTAGACTTATGGTTTAATTTATCAAAAAAGTTAATGTGACATGGTATCAAAGTGTATACATATTAGTACTCGTGACCGTACCTATATTCCGCTATAACTTAGGTTGAAAATAGAGCTTGCGATTTTTACGTAAGTAGGTAGGTACCTCGTGCACAGACTACCACGCAAACACTGAACAATATGCAAAGTTTGTTATTTCTAATTACGTACTCGTGTTTGGATCATAGATAATGAACTTTCCAGACTACGTTTACCAAAAAAATATAGATGGCGCTGTACAGATTTGCCTTCGTTTAACCTTCTAACTGCGTGAATTACAGACATATGCATAGTGCCGAGCCTAGCCATGCCGAACCGACGTAAAATTACAGTGAGCGCAGTTGGATGCGTGCTGGCCTTGTAACTCAAAACACACCTCCCAGTCCAGTAAATCCAATAAAAGCTTTTTAAAAATAAAATCTATTGAAAATTGCCGTCACCTGTCGGACCCTGAACTACTTTTGCCCACAGAATAAAACTTTCAGAACCGACGACAAAACCTGAAGTATCCCCCGACATCTGATCTTCGAAGAGTTGAGAAGTTTCGCCTCTTCCTTGCATCTGTGGAGCATAATTAATTGTTAGAACAGGTTGCTTGTGCACTAATTAACTGTACTCGTTTTGCAGTACGGCGAAGTTTCGCTATTATCATATCGTTAGGTAACTAGTGCAGTAGTTAAAGGATAAATTGCAGTAGCGTGGTAGCTTGGTTAGGATGGTATGGAATTTTAAACGACTTCAGAAATAGGTTCACAATTCCACCCATGTGTATGGAATATTGCACAGCTGGAGCTATTACAGATAAAATATAGTATTTAAACTGTAAATCAGCTGTGTCAGCTGCAAAATTACAGTCATGATGCAGTTATTTTTTGCATCTGACATGACTGAAGCGGAACTACAAACCGACAGTAATTCAACTGGAAAAGAAACGGCTTTCTACTATATCCTAGTGCTATTGGATTGTAGTTGGATTGAAGTTTGCTTACAGTTTCGATGTTATCTGGCCAAGTAGTAATGCCATAAAATAGGCGGCAAATCTACAATCCAATTCAGTATAGACGACGATGCGGCACACCACCTATCACGTTGGTCTAACAGAAAGCTCGATGAGGCGTGGGTACTTAGTTCATCTTACCGTGGATGTACCTCTGGATATCCCAATTGGGATATATAGTCGTGAGCTTATGTCATGTTAAAAAAACTTCAGTTTCTATGCAATCTTGCAGCTGGTTTGCAGCTTACTGTACTAACTCTTCTCCCAGAATAACTTCTCTACGCATCACGCCCGGAACACGACTCATATCTCTTGGCGTCTACGATCCAAGCTTCAGGACGTAAATTCCTCTCCACCTGTTTCCTGGTAATACAATAATTTTCCCAGACTAAAGACGATAGTCCAAGTGCAAACACCAAGTGGAAACGGTTTGTGTTGTGCGTGATAAATGGCCCAGGATATTAGGAGCCAAGAGCTACAGTCCAACTGCCAAGAGGATTACCGATTTAGAACCTTATAACCTCAATGTGGAATTCAAATTGTTACTGCTGTTTTCTAAGTCGATTATGCGCGAGTTATTTTAGGGATATAAAGTTTTAAGTAGATATCACGTTTTCAAATAATATTTTTGAAGAGACGGTCTTCGGTAATATAACATAGCATCACACCCTCACCTGTATCCGCAAAAGGATAAGTAGAGGTGTATACATCCATTCCTCGGTCCGCATTTTATATTGATAATAAGTTCAACTACGCCTTAGACGCCCATCTTATCACTATCAGCCCACTTCGCGCCGCATCTCTCCAATAAGTATCGGAAAAATGCCTCGTTGAGCGTTGTGCTCACGATCCGGAGGTCCCGGGTTCGAATCCCGGTGGGGATATATCACAAAAAATCACTTTGGGATCCCTGGTTTGGTTAGGACATTGCAAGCTGATCACCTGTATGTCCGAAAGTAAGATGATCCGTGCTTCGGAAGACACGTTAAGCCGTTGGTCCCCGTTACTTCTTACTAATGTACGTAGTCGTTACATGAGTCACGTTAGGGGCCTTTGACGGGTCAGTAATAACCCTGACACCAGGGTTGATGAGGTTGATAATCCACCTCACAACCACACGAGAGAAGAAGAATGCCCCGAGCTAACATTTGTTTATCCCCCACCAGTGCACCAGCCAGTTTTGATGCGAATTCCTGAAGTAGATGTTTTTATCATACGGCTCATAATAATAATACACTGACAGGCGATCAGTACCATCCATCATATTATTAAAAAGGAATTTGATTTTTACGCCACGCCGACGGGAAGATAAATCTTAACCAGCTGAACGCGTTGTATCTTTTTTTATTCACTTATAGTCCAACTTAGAAAACAATATCTTAATCTTTAATCTCTTTACAAACACCATAAAATAAATGATAATGTCCGTATGCTAAGATGTTCACTCGACTCTTCCTCTACGCGACTTTGCCTCTTAGCTGAGCATTTTGGTATTTCAAGATGACATTTACGCCTTCGACTTGAGGACTTTACTCACTGGAGTCGAGCATATCATATTGCTAACGCAATAATACGACGACAAAATAAACGCGTCTTTATTGGAGTAAACTCGTAAGCTTGAAGCGCGCTCTAAGAATACCAATTTTTAGCTGAGTACGACGAAGACCTTGGGGTAACCTCAACTGAGGCCGGAGTCGAGGATGTAATAAAAAAGAATAAAAAATAAAAAATGTTTATTTCTTTATCTTTGTTATTTTTACATTATCAGGTGGAATGCCGCTTAATACCAACATTCAGATACAACTCAACCTTACAGCAACACTCATTGCTCTAAGTACGTCACTGACTATCCCTCAACATTGTTTTCTTCTTCTCCATTTGCATCTTGACAATCTGTACATTGATATAAATCTCAGCGAGCTCATTTGGCTTGTTAATTGAAAAAAGCAGAGTCTGATAATCCATCGTGCTGCATTGCAGTGTCGGCGGTAAAGAGATTGCGATCAGGAGTTACGATATTATGACGACTTAGCCTGATAAAATGTATCCTAAAGTTACCTTCAGTAAATTCGACAATAGAGACGTAATTACAAGGAAAACAACCTTAAACAGATTGAAAAAGCTACTTACGCCAAGAAATATAAAAAAATATATCTTGAAAACATTTACAGCAAATGTAAGACTATAAACTCTTTATTGAGAATTTGTACATAAATATACAATACAATACAAAAACTTATCATTGCATTTAAAATAAATATAAAAAATAAACAATCAAATATAGTACTTATATGTACTATGATTATCCAATTTAACTGTGCCACATCAACATAAGTGTAGACTTGATAACAATGCAATAACATGGTCTTGATTTGATGCTGCACCCACGGTAGGCAGCAAAGTAGGTTGTCCTTTAATAACTTAAATTAACACGATATCACACATTGTTGTTGAAGGCAAACTAATGAGTCAATAAAAAATAAACTTGCCACCCAATTGCGTGAATTTATGTCCAAATAATTGTATCGTCTCGTTTCATTACCGCCTTAAAATCATTCCACATTATGCCCCTCGGTTTGCAGTCAGCAGGATTTGTGAATAAGCCACCGCTCTGTTCTGTTTGCTGCCAGATATTCCGTTCCAACCAACTACAGCGTCCGTGTTTAATAAAATAAGTTCCGTTGTTTTCAGTTACGTACACATGTTTAGCGAGTACGGAAATGGATAGCTGTGTTAGACTGTTAGCGAAGGAACAACATTAACGTTACGCTATAATGAATATTAAAAAAGCTGTTAAGTATATAATAAACTTGTTTTTCCCCGCGTCATCGTCCGAGTTGGGGTGTATAAGATTTCCTATAGAACCCATACAATTTTCCAGGATTATTATCTTATCTGTGTGTTCCTCCAGTTAAAAAATCGAATCAGTTTCTTGCAAAGTAATAAATTAACTGGTTGCACTTAAGACCTCCTGGTTACATGTCGTTTTTGTAATAGACCAATGGGTAATAATTATGACAACTAATCGTTCATAATTTCACCACTGTTTACAAATAATTCGTTGGGCTCAGTGACTGAACTTTTCTCTATGATTGTACATAGGTAATAATTATATACAACAAAAATCATTTGAATTCGTTACGCCGTTAAGTACTCAAAAATGGAACAACTGTGGTAATTAGAAAATACACAACATTTTATGCCTTCAATTGGGAAACGTAATTAAAAAATATATACTTACTTATGTTTATTTATAGTGGTCTACGTCTAAGCCTTTTGGTTAGAAGATCCCGCATAATGTTATCTATTACATCTATGTTATCTATTACAATCTTATGAAGCGGGTGAAGCTTATGAATCTGCTGAAAAAATGTGAATGCCATTGATACGAAGAGAAGAGATTACAATCTTGTACTATTTAAAGTTAGCACGTATTCCAAATTAGATAATATATTCCCTTACCAATTTACCATAACTCTGGTTGGAAAGGCCCTAACGTGCATTTTGTATTAGAACCGCTGTCGCCGGTTCAACCCCACTCTCTTTTATTACTACCCCTTCAGATAACCAATTGTGGTTTTAATCGGTTGTGGTACTTTACCGACAATATAAATGTTATGTGATTGGCTGCAATTTTATCATGACTTTTCATAAAATACTGCATACAAAAGTATTTTTTTGATAAATAGCCGATCACACTAAGATTTTTAGCTTTCCTGTGACGAGGGATAACCTTGCATCATAGTCGATATTTAGTTTTTGCTATGCAGATTATAATGCATAAGATGATCTTTTGATATACCATCGCGGAGCTCCGTGCGTCGTAAAGTTTGCGGACGAGTGAAGTGCAAAGTTGAAGTATGAACTATTTGCTCATAAGGACTTATATGGCGCGCGTTTCGCGCTCATTTGGCCCTTCCAATCTCTTTCTTCTATTACATGCATATTTCACAGCAAAATAGAATAGGGTATGGATATTTGTCGGCCTCCGTGGTCCAGTGGTTGAGCGTTGGGCTCACGATCCGGAGGCCCCGGGTTCGAATCCCGTTGGGGACATATCACAAAAATCACTTTGTGGTCCCTAGTTTGGTTAGGACATTACAGGCTGATCATCTGATTGTCCAAAAAGTAAGATGATCCGTGCTTCGGAAGGCACGTTAAGCCGTTGGTTCCGGTTACTACTTACTGATGTGTGTAAGTAGTCGTTACATGAGCGGAGCCTTTGGCGGCTCAATAGTAACCCTGACACCAGGTTTGATGAGGTTGGTACTCCACCTCATAACCCACACGATAGAAGAAGATTTGTCATAAATATGGTTTGAAATTCACGGATGAATTAAGAGTAGTTTCCAAGAACGCAATTTAGAGTGTTCACCGCGATATAACCGAAGTCACGAGTGAAAAGTTAATTTATCATGAAACAAACATAAATATAATAATACCTTTATGAATATGTGTAATATATAGATACGTGAATAAGGAAGTTGAAGAAGGTTGTATGTTAGGCATACCTATAGATCCCCAGGGCATGCTCGAAGTGAAATTATTTGTTCAAACCGGGGGTTCGGCTGCTAGCATTTATATTTGCACTTAGGTCTTTTACTTATTTTAGAAGGATAAACCGAACCCCCAAATAAACGCTGAACATACATGGTGGTATTTTTGATAGTCAATGAGCCCCTCTATTATTTTTTTCATTTTGAATGTGAACTTCTGGGCCACCCTGTATACCAGGAAAACGAGATAAAGTAAGGAATCTTTCTAGACAAAATTTTCAAGTGCAGTGTACCTATGCGGTCTAAGTTTTGTAATTCACCAGGAAAAAAGCGATAAAAATATCTAAGTACTTATAACTAATGTCAACAAAACAGCATCACGTCTGTATCCCAGAAGGGGTAGGCAGAAGTAAAGTATCAGCTTCGTAATTCTTTCGTTGTTTAGTTGTGAAGCTTTAAAAATATATAAATTTTAATGGTTTTTAACAAAAAAAAATTGTTCTAAGTTTATTTTGCCGAAAAAATGCCTCAGATGGGATTTACTATTTGGCCAGACTTAAAGAATTCGCTAGGACATCATGGTTGCACCACCAGTGGGAAATTATTCGGGATTCGGTTGCAGGCAAAAAATTAGTTGCGCCACCACATGTGAGGTACCTTCCCTTTGCAACCGTAATGACGCCAGCGCCACCATGGTGTCCAAGTGAGATAGGGCCCTTGCAAAACAAACAACGGCAGTCTTAAATTTTGCCAACCAGCTCCCCAGACTTATCTCTTCCCATTCAGATAAGCTAAGAAATACTGAAATCTCAAGAAACGAAATTCCCCTTTAAACCCGTTGTTTACTTGCACAATACACAAGGAAAGACAAACAATATCGCGTGGCGGTTGTACTACATTTCTCAGTTGTACAAATCGGGCCTTAACCTACTTTAGTCTAGGAAGAGTCCCGCAGTTGGAAAGATGACTTTGTAACTGAATACCAAGAATATACATACATACATCTTTATGTATGTATGTATTTTCGTGGGTGTGCCTTTGCACACCCGCAAGTAATCAGAGGACAACTTACAGCCAGCTTGTAGCACGACTCGGAACAAGATCCACCGCGGCACGATGTCACGTGGTGATAGAATAATTTACTCATAGGCCTCAATATCTATAATAATATTATAAATGGGAAAGTGTGTGTGTCTGTTTGCAGCTTCTTTTCCCCGGCTATACAGGTTGTGAGAAGCTGCAGTAGTTTTAGGCGGATGAGACGTTCGTTATGTAAAAATTGACGATTCAAAGTGTAACTATGTTACCTACTGAATAAAGATATTTTTGAATTTGAATTTCTCTGTCTCTCACGGCTAAAAGGAGCGATGAATTGACGTGATTTTTAAGAAGAGATAATTAAAGGGATAGTCACATAGACAATTTTTTATCTCTTACTAACCCCCACTTACCTGAAATGGGGGTGGAAATTTGTATGGAGCAGCCTGCAAGTTTCAAAGTAGAAAACTAAAAATTAGTACACAGACTATTTGTGACTAACAAAAAAATCGTGCATTATTTTTGTTTTTTTATATCCCCCCAACCCCTTCAAAGAGGAGGTCAAATTTTATAATCTTTTCGCAATCTTCAAGGTAGGAAGTTAAAGATTGGTACATTTGCAAAAGGGGATCCGTGTTACCCTGAATTGAGCGAAGCAAAAGCTAGTTTTTCTATACTTATTGTAGGTGAAATGATATTAGTCGCTTTACGATATAGTCTTTAATGTAGTTAGTCATATTGCTACCTAGAAAATCTGAGACCAAACCGCATATCCCATAGCACCTAAGATAATCTTCTTTGCCTCCAATTTTTCCGGCCAAGTAATAGAATACCATCTGAGCATTGCTCAAAAAAACAAGTACCAAATAAAGAACATTTCGTGACAAAAATCGTAGAAAAATCCACCTTTACTCGGAATTACGTGATGACAGAATGAATGACTAACCAACAGAGAAACACATCTTGTTTTTCCTCTCGGAAGGCACCGCTGGGGGAAGTAATTAGCTGGGACAGCTGACAGCTGGATGTGACCTAATTAAATCGATCGATTCCGACTACGTAATTGATATCTTTTAGCGAAGTGACGATCTTTACGGGAACTTGGGTTTCGGAATGATTTTCGACAAAGTTTATATTTTACGCCCTTTCATTGTTTTCTGCCATTTGGCACAAAGTAGACTTTAAATAGAGTAAAATGGCGGGAAAAAAGAGGCTGACACTATTGGATATAGAATGCTAAAGAAGAAACTGATGGCCCTATTCCCAGTAGACTTACCGAGTAGTCTTACCAGTTGAACTACTGGGAATTTCCTTCCCAATAGTACGACTATTGAGAACTTTGTTTTACTGGGAAGTCTACAGGGTACAAAATTCCCAGTGATCCTACCAGTAAGTCTATTGGGAATGAAATTCCCAGTAGTTCAACTGGTAAGACTACTCGGTAAGACTACTGGGAATAGGGGAAATGATGTAATTTATTTATTGCATGCGGTGTCCAGGATTCGTAACGATTGACGGCAAACTTAACGGGACTCCCTTTGTTATACGAGACATAAACGTTGCTGACGAGGAGACTGTAGATACTATAGACTTTTGCTTACCACTTCGGAGATACAAAGAGCGCAGCAACATACACATGTTTAACGCATGATCTAGGTCAAATGATTATTATTAACATTATAATTATTATGAAACAGTATCTACAAAATGATGATCCATTATGCGGTTCGCCTTGTCCATCTTACATAACATAAAATAGCTCACGCATTCCCGTAGAGGTTGGCATAGGTGTACGCTATACCCGCCCTGTAGTTCCGGGCGCAAGAATAGGGCTACGGTACCCCCTGCCTGTCGACTGAAAGGGGACACTGGAGACCGTGAGTGGTAAGGGCGGGGGCCCGAGCCGCTCTTCATACGGTCTCCGGGAGGGACGGCAATGTGACATGGCCTCGCATTGCCGTAAAACTGGGATGGCGTAGGGGTGGGGACCTACCCCGGGACGCGCTTTTTATAGCAGGCGCGAGGGAAGCACCGGTGCGTTCGTTAGAGATCCCGGAGCTTCCCGACATGCGCAGCAGAGGGCCATCGGAGGGGTTTTAGTCGGTAAGAGTCCGACATAACCTCGTCGCTCCCCCCGGGTGGCGAGGTATCCATGAGGATTTCCCCTTCGTAACCAAAAAAAAAAAAAAAGGTGTACGCTATACATCCAATCAAAACTGAATTCAATCTCACAATTCGAATTCAATGGTTTAGAACCCGAGCCAGGATTCGCAGCCGTGACGCTACGAAGGAAGTCAGTCGTGTTCTCCGAACTGAGCTATCACGGATTTACCTTCTCCGTTTGAGGACTTCTTATCAAAGGTGATTTCAGGTTTTCTTCTGATTCTTTGTGGCATTGAATTAGAAATAAGAAGCGAAGGTTTCAGAAACCCTCGAAAATACAGAATCTGTATGTAGGTATGTAATAATAATGTTTCGTCTCCATTCCTAATTCTGTCGCAGACATTTCAGGTCGTAATGAACTTGCAACGTAGAATAAACCTAGTAGTTACATAGTCGTAAAGAAACTGCGAGATTCAAACCCTTGTCGACGTTCGCAAGTGGAGTCAGCGCAAATGAAGTGGCTTGAATGATGAATGAGCTGAATCCAGGCAGGGTTTGACGCGGCTTTTGATTGTAGCAATTCGTAACTCAACGCCGTATGCTCTAACGCCACACTATAAACTTGTGTTGGTCTCGGCTGTAGAACCTTCTGGAAGGAAATTTTTGTAACGTTGTTGTTGAAACATTAAAAGCAAAACATTATAAGCTGATTTTAATATTGAACTAAACTGTCATTTTTTTTTAAATAATAGAACGTACGGAATATGAATAAACTATATAAACTAAATATATTTAAAAAAAATTGGGACAACCAAGGAGTGCGTCGTTAACAGTTGACATTATGATAATAATATCTTTGAGGAGACTACTCCAGACACTCTATACAAAAATCTCATCATGTACCGCCTAATGCTAAAGCACGAGCGAGACACATTCAGCGCGCTCTCTCTTCCTCATTAGCGGCTTACAGCCATTTAAGACTAAAACACACCCCGGACACTTCATACAAACAACCTCGTTTTACACAGACACTACACATTGACATTATCGTACACGCGCATTTATGTGTGTGACGTCTGACACCATACGATTCAAGTCTAAACTATGATTAGGGGAAGTGAGGTAAACCTGGCTCAGACGCTGGTGGGGAGCGGGGAGTTACCATTCTATGCGTAGTATTATTACTTATTCTATGACTAAAGTAAGTCCTACATAGAGTGAGGTTCCCGCTACGAATTGGTGTGTGTCGGAGAGTTACCGTTCTATACGTAGTATTACTATGAATTATATTTATAGCTACACTGTCTTCCTAGCCGTTATCAGTGATGACATTGGTCGGTTGTTTTTGACTTAATTTTTGAAATAAAAAAAATAAAAAATAAAAAATAAATTTTAACCTTTATCAAACAGAGTGAACAAAAATTCCTACAAACACTGCTTTGCTTTGGCTTAGGCTGCTTTACCACACGGAAAATTCTACACTTCGTAGAACAAAACGTGTACGTTATGTATGAAAGGTCAATGACCGGTAGTCAGTGTCCGTAAAAGTTTTAAGCAATGATCAAAATATTTTTCATTGTTCAAGATACACATTAACCATAATGGGGCTACCCATACTCATCCGCTAGCAACATTTTCATCATCTAGTGGGATTGAAACATCTGCGTTCACATCTCAGTTGCAGGTCTTTTACATGAACGTAATATATAAAGTACAACAATCTATAGCAAACTTATCCAGCTACTTTACATCTAACTTCAGTACGCTCTCATTCTCACTAGCCCTTTTGACGGTCCTGAAAAGGTCGAGTTCATTTGCCGTTGCTCTAGCGCCTGAAATGAGGTTGCCTACAGTCAAATTAAGCAATCGGTGTTTCTGTACGGATTGCTCATTGGAATGGATTAGGCGTTTTGTGACTGTATGAGCCGCCTGGAGCGACTTTTCCCCACATTCGATCGTGGAATGTGATTGCTAGGTCCAAAATGAAAGGCGCTGGACGAATCTGTTTCTGATAGGATTTAGCCGATTTGAAGAGGGTTTTTGATTCGGTTCATAAATATACGAGTTTCTTTTGATAACTTTTGTGCATACAGTTTTACGATGCTTTTCTGGAAAACATTTAAAGGTACACGTTTTATATTCTGGTAATAAGACACGAAAAGAGACTATTCAAAATTAATATTTAGGTATGCTTTTTATAATAATTGCTACTTTAAAATGAATTTTACGCCCGACTTCTGACATCTCTCTCACAATGTTAAACATTGACCCCTAAGTAGTGACTAGGCAGTCTACTGAATGCCGTCTGACATATGAATCTACTTACAATAAATCAGGTCAAAGAAAAACTCATCTCAATAATACATGATCGAAGCACTCGTGCTGTAATATCACACGGCGGCGATACAGATTCTAGACGAAGTTTTCCATTTCAAAATTGTTCCAATGTGAAAATCAATTCACACATCCATTCGGCGTAATGAAAACATTCCGGCGAATCTCGATAACGTTACAAAACGGTTCTTGTTCTATCACCCGAAGTCCAATCCACACATTTCCTTTTCCTACACCCTTTCAATTGAGGTCATAGGCGTCTCACACCGCGAGCGGCTCGGGCCATGGGTTGGGATGAATTACCCAAGTCTTCTTCTATCGTGTGGGTTGTGAGGTGAATTACCAATCTCATCAACCCTGGTGTCAGGGTTACTATTGAGCCGCCAAAGGCCCCTGACATGGCTCATGTAACGACTACTCTTTTACATCAGTAAGTAGTAACCGGAACCAACGGCTTAACGTGTCTTCCGAAGCACGGATCATCTTACTTTTTAGAAAATCAGGTGATCAGCCTATAATGTCCTAACCAAACTAGGGATCACAGAGTAATTTTTGTGATATGTCCCCACCCGGGACCTCCGGATCGTGAGCCCAACGCTCAACCACTGAACCACGGAGGCCGTTTACCCAAGTAATCTATATGAATAAAACATACCCATTTCACAAAAGCAAAAACACCAGCATCTCTATCGGAGTAAGCAGTGTAACAAGTTATCAATAAAACAATCCGCAGCCATTCCTCATATGCGTCTCAAGATGGATATGAAAAACCCGATGATCAGCCCATCAATCAAATAGATAATTCATCATATCTGAGACGACATAGCGATCACAGTTCACAAAATTGCCGTATTAAAAAGAAAATAATCGTAGGTAATTTTATTATGACCACCGAATTGCCCAATTTGAAGAGAGCACTTGATAGATTTTATCAGCTCGTGGAACCAAGCACTCGTGTGTGAAACGCCCTATAACCCTTCAGATGGCCCTTCAACAGCAACTCACAAAGTAAAACTAATTCTAACCCTTCACGCATAAGGTCTTTTTAGATTAGCCAATTTCGGCCAACAGACATGTTTATTTATAGAACACCTGCTCTATGGCCGGGTGGGTAGAGTTTCCTTTATTTTGGAATTGCGTGTAGTTGCGTTTATTGTTTTTTTTTTGATAAGGGATTTTCTTGTCTCTTTCCTACCTCTATATTGATTGGTAGTGGAAGAAGAGAGAGAAAGAAGGTCTTTCTTTATTAAGTATAATAAATTAATATAACAATCTCGGAGATGGCTGCCCCAAATTCGATTCCCTATTGGGTTTGGAATTGAGGACTTTAAGCGATGCTAACTCTATGTCTAGATTTTTCCAAAATGGTTCTTCAGTTTAGTAAACGGATCCTGTGAGAATCAGAACAGCGCTGGGAAGATGATGGTTCTTATGTACAGTCAAACTACATGCTTCCTTTTTTAATGTTAGAGATTCTTTATTCAAATGGTAAAGTAGCACTAGCATAAAAACAAAAAAATAATAAAGAAATAATTTGCAAAAGCTCAAAATTAAACAGCCTTAACGGTAATATTTCACAAAGATGACTACTTAAAGTTTCACCCTCTATTTAAAAAAATCGTTGTACGGTAGACGTTCACTATTAAATCGGCTTGAACTTAAATTAGTTTCAAAAGAAATACAGTTCAATGAACATTTGAAGGTCTAGGTATTGTCAATTCATTAGAAATTAATTATATTGTACTTAGTTTACGCAGGTATAAAATAAAAATGTCCCAAGATGAAACGTACATTTTTCTTAAATTACTTTTCGTGGAAATTATTTTCTGTGTTGCCAAAATTCATAATAATTTGATAAGGGTTCAGACTACTATTATGGAAACTATTCTATATTTTGACATTCCATAAAAAATATATGAAAGAAGCGCGTAGAATTACAAAATCCAGAAAATGTTTTAGATTTTCTATACGTCAGAATAATTTATAACAGAAACTTTGTAAAAAAGGTTATTATAAGGTAAGTTATTATTAAGAAGATATGAATGCATGGGATTTGCTGTCTGGAAACCGATATTAGGCAGCCAAATTACTTACTGAATTGTTAAACAAAATGGCACCAAATGGTTCATGCCACACGGTGCTGCTCGCCAGTTCTGTTACTTGTTTGGCTTGACACGCTCCCGAATGTCTAATTTTTATACGAGTCTAGTTTTTTTTTTTTTTTTTCAAGAACTTCTAGAGCCCTCTACCGAGGTTTTCCTTGCAGCTTATTTTCCTCGGTTATACAGGCTGTGAGAAGCTGCAGTATTTTGAGGCGGATGAAACGTGCTTTATTTAAAAATTGGCGATTCTAAGTATAACTATGTTACCTACTGAATAAAGATATATTTGAATGTAATGAATGACTAAATAATATAAAAAAAACAAAATGGCTGTGCTCAGAAGAATACTCAACGAAGTAGCTGCAATTTAAATTTCAAGTAAGTACCTAAGTAGATACGTTTGCTTGCGACTTGGGTAAATGGTAAATAGCGTAAACATTATGAAAAATCCAACGCTTTCAAGGAAAGTTGAAAGTTTTGCATCGTTACTATGATAGCATAAGTAAAGATCCATGCTTCACCTGTTCAGACTTGCAAATTGACTCTGACCTCATTCATATCTCGGGAAAGCTGAAATTATACTGAGGAGAATAAAATTGGGAAGCCTTTTAGTAAGGATGCACAGACAACTCTGAACTGAGGATTCCACTGTAATATTTTATATACTTTCTAGTATTTATGTAGAAGTGTAATGAAAAACATACACACATACATAGCTGAAGTGGATTTGTATGTTATACATCTCTGCCTAATTGCTCTGCCATTGAGGATGCAGGCGTGATTATATGTTGTTCGGTTATGTTGGTTTTGTAAAGAAAAACCTAAGAAAGAGAACAATAAGGTAGGATAAAGGTGTAAGTATCGAGATGACAACTGACAGAAATGAATGGAAAAAGAATAAATGTTGTGCTGACCATACCTAGAGTGAGATAAGTACAGGAGAATGATGATGATCTCGTCTCTTTTGCACAAGGCGATGCACTATATCCTGCTCTCATTCTAATCAAACGAGTTCTTGCAAGATCTAGCAAGTGCATAAATAATTCAAATTCAAATATATCTTTATTCAATAGGTAACATAGTTACACTTTGAATCGTCAATTTTACATAACGAACTTCTCATCCGCCTAAAACTACTGCAGCTTCTCACAACCTGTATAGCCGGGGAAACAGACAGGGCCCTAGACGTTCTTTAAAATAAAATAAAAATAAACATAAAATATTGGTATACAATTGAGTAATTTAGCTGCCTAATATCAGTTCTCAGACAGTTAATCCCATGCATTCATATCTTATGTTTGTCTTACTAACATTCTATTATTCGAATGTAAGAAGTAGGTACATAAGTAACGTAAACAAGTTGCATAATTGTCGTCTAGCAATTTATAACTCTCCTACCCTAACAACAAGTACAACTAACTGGTATTTGTATAATGGAAGATGTACGTACAGACAATGAAGACAGTTACTTCTCACATAGAGGAGATCCCCTTTATAGTGCTGACCAACTAGAGGTCCCTTGAGAAATGGTTCAATTTAGGTGTTGTTCTGTTAAATGAAACAAGCCACTTGGGACCCGAGATTGCCTGCCTGAAATTAATAGGAGATACGATTGAGATACTAAAATTAGAATTTTCATTAAAATTTCGTCTGATTTAGATGATGCTTCTAAATATAACTTAAATTTACTTCATTAATGGATGGTATTGACTTCTTTACGTAATCACTAAAATGTATCTACGGTCACGAGCATTAATATGTATACACTTTGGTACCATGTCACATTAACTTTTTTGACAAATTGAACTGTAAGTCTCACTAAATAATGTCAAATATGTTAGTGCGACAGAGTCCTAAAGTGGGTACATTATATTGCTCATGACTGTACATAACAAGTGTCTTCTTCTTCGTCGTTCCCTCACTGCTGAGGATCGCGACCACAGGGTATGGCTTTTCACTCAGTACGGCTATATGCTGCGTGAACCACTCTCTGCATACTGCTGCCCACCGTTAACAAGTGTGTATATACATACTCACGTGTCCTACCGGGTTCAGCAGAGACTATGGAATTCCATATGCTTCGGTCTTTATACACTTCTTTAGCTTCCTCCACATTCAGCAATCGTTTCATATACGCATGCCGGTTCAGAGTGTTTAGTATAAGTGTATAATTATCATATAACATTATTTTCTTCTTATATCATGTGGGTTGAAAGGCCCGGACATGTCTCATGTTTCTATTACTTCTTCTTCTATCGTGTGGGTTATGAGGTGGATGACCATCCTCATTAACCCTGGTGTCAGGGTTACTATTGAGCCGTCAATGTCCCTTACAAGGCTCATGTAACGACTACTTACTTACATCAGTAAGAAGTAACCGGGACCTACGGCTTAACGTGCCTTCCGAACCACGGATCGTCTTACTTTCGGACAATCAGGTGATCAGCATGTAATGTCCTAACCAAACTAGGGACCATAAAGTATTTTTTATGATATGTCCCCACCGGGAATGGAACTCAGGACCCCAGGAACGTGAGCTCAACGCTCAACCACTGGACCACGGAGGCCGTTAATATTCAAGTAAAATAATGATATGTTCCACATGAATCAGTATGAAGTCGCCTTGACTCCAAAGTGAATTAGGTCGGTCATGATCTCACAACCTACACGAGAAGAGAAGAAGATGTAGCAGTAGAAAATTGATACATAATAAAAATATTATAGATTATAATTATTGGATAGAGCTCGC
The DNA here is from genome assembly GCF_024362695.1 of Pectinophora gossypiella. Lineage (NCBI taxonomy): Eukaryota > Metazoa > Arthropoda > Insecta > Lepidoptera > Gelechiidae > Pectinophora > Pectinophora gossypiella. Next base: position 10,834,141 of record NC_065417.1, read on the forward strand.
ACAGAACCGGGATACTTGGAAAGACATGAGGGAGGCCTTTGCCCAGCAGTGGGATCACACAGGCAAATAATAAATGTCTTAAAGGGGCCTCTATGTGTTGGCTTCGGCTTCACGCCTTCCAAAATTCCGGCACTCCATAGCCCCGAGATATAGAAGTGACATACAAATAATAATAATAGGCGATATTTTTTTACCTTTGTTCAGAACTAACTAGGTCAATAAATTCGCATCCCAACACTACGAATATGACTTCCAAGTTCGGGTGTTTACCTACCTTTTTATGTCACGTGCATAAGACTGAAGGAAAACATCTTGGGAAAGTCGAGAAAAACAATATTTCTGCAGGCATTTTGTGGCAAAAACGATAAACTAACCGCGTGCGTGAAGCTCAAAATCTTTATTAATGATTCAAAAATTTTGGGAGATCCCAAAACAAACGCCTCAATTAATAGTCGAGTGACTTTAACGGGATTAGGCGGCGAAGCTCCAAACCCCGGGATTACGGAGAATTAACAAGATACCGGAGACAACATTACGGTATTACCACTGTAAGACGATTACGGAACTCTCAAAACAGACAATAGATTCGTTGAGATAATGTTTAATGAGTTAAACGCGTCTGGGCGCATTTCGTTTAAAATGGCACAAAAATACTTAATGAAACGCTTCTCCTCGTTTAAAAAAAAAGATTCGAACTTTAATTTAGAATTTAAAACGATTTGAAAAAACCAATAACAATTCTTCAATAGGCATATATTGAATTCTTCCCGATCACGTCACAAGATTCGGCGCGTGATTGCTCGACTTCCAATTTCGTACTAAAGTTGCAATATCTTATCCCAAAGCGTAACTTTAAAGTGTTACAGCAACAACGTTTAATTCTCAAGAGGAAACCCCGATAAGTAACCAACTTCATTATATCATGTCACGATTTAGAAATTTGAAACTTCACAAACATATCCCTTTTAGGAGTTGGAAGAGAAATTGATAAATTCACTAAAAGCGGTTACGACATGTTCCTGAGGGAATGAACATCAGGAAACTTGTTGGACTCTTCGGAACAAGCAAAGTTTCATTCCCAACGTTCCTATAAAGGTGTATTTTGATACTTATTTATTAGGTGCATTAGTGAAGAGCCCTAAGGAAATATGAGAGACGTTGAATGGATAGGATCAATTCCGCAGAGACTAATTCACGTGGCTTGTTTGTTCCATTTACTTCAGTAACAATTTTTGACACTTCATGAGTATTTTTACTTATTTGTCGTCATTTAAGTTGCAAAGTGATATCCACTTATTCTTATTCTACGTTTTTAGTACATGTTGATGTACTTACCGACTATCTTCAATGTCTAAACTATTAGGCGTGAAGATAAGCTCGCTTGGACATTAATTAGACGAATCCTCTAGACCCTTCCATAGCATCCCTCCCCTACAAACCAATGTGGTCTCTCAAATAGGATGATCATTTAGACTTGCGATTTGTTCAACCTTCTGTATAGTCATTAGGACGGCGTTCGGCAACCTTTTGTTGAGTTTATAGGTACTTTTCGTACTCGGTGCGATTCATGTACCTAATTATTTGAACTTACAAATATATAATATGTAGATAATCTCACGTCTATTTCCCACCGGGGTAAGGAGAGACTATGAAATTCCATTTGCTTCGATCCTGACATACTTATCACACTTTTCTTCTTATTTCTTTTCTTCTTCACTTTTGGTTATTATTTGAATGCCGTATATTTTTGTAATCCGTGATAGGTTTGTACGGAGAACGCATGACTTATATCGTAGTGTCCCTGGTTGGAATCTCGGCTCGTACCCCAAACCACTGAATTTGACTTTTATGAATTTGAATTTGAATTCTGTGTTAGGATTTTCGTATTCATGGTATTTTCTTTTTTACTTATTCTCGTACTTTTTTACGTACACTCGCAACAAAAATAAATAGTTTTATACTATATAAAATGTAAGTTAGGTTACTGTTTTTGCTACTTTATGTTACATCATTACCATAGTTCAGCATGTGTGAGCATGTACAAAAGCTCATTAATTCAAGAAAATAAAGTAAATACCAGTCTACATACATTATTGTGCCGAACTTTTGTTTCGTCGGCCCACATATCCGGAGTTGGGCACATAAAATTATTTTTACGAGGGGCATTCCTCTTTATTATACCGATAAAAGGTCGCAGAGCTTGTTGTAATTTGAATTTTATAACGTCGTAAAATAAACGATAGTTCGATGGATGCTCATGAAAAATCTTAGGGTCCTTTTGGAGGGTCTATTTATCTTTATCAGGAGCTCTTTAGTTTGATACGTTGACAAGTGTGTCTCGTAGACCGTAAGACGCATATCTTAGCTCCTTAGACTTCAAACATGGGACTGGGTCTTGATAAGGGAACCAGCTGCATGCAATGTATCCGACTGCTCGCTTCCACCAAAGTTGTCGTGTGCGCGGTACGCGACTGGCCCCCCCAGTCTCTTACACGAGCTCTTGTGAAGCCTCCACACCCCATTTGGGATATAATAATTAATTTAAAATTTTGATCATCATCTCCCTAGCATTACCTATCCCGTTTTCCACAAGGTCCGCTTACCTAACCTGAAGATTTAACAGGTCCGGTTTTTTACGGAAGCGACTAAAAATATTTTATTTTTTAATGATAATTATAATTTTGAATTCTAATTTTAATTGTATTAAATTATTGGACATTGGCATCTGCAATAAATGAATTTATTATTATTATAGTCATATAATTTTCCATAATAAGCTTGTATTGTTATTTTTAGATTATTTGATTTGATAATTATGTTGAATAAATGTACATTTTCCATAACTACCTAACATTTTTCCTATTAGTTTCCCTCAATTTTACTGACCTTTTAATGCATTTTTTTTTTACGTAAAGATACTTCATCATCATTAGCCGTACGACGCCTACTGCTGGGCATAGGCTTCCCCCAAGGAGAGGAGTAAAGATACTTACTAACAAGTGGTGCTCATCGTGTTTTAGTGTACGGGTACTATGACAAAATCTATCTTACAGAGCAAGTAAACCATTTATTTCAGTAGTAAATGCACGGGTATAATCTGTTTCCAAATCTCTCATAATTTATTAACCCCGTGTGGTTTACGTTACACTATTTACCTGAAACTAGCTTATAATTCAGTCTGAGCTGTAGCCAGTTTGAAACTAGGCTGTCGCGGTTTACCGAACCTCGTTTAGGGTGGTATTAATAAACGAATCTCAGCTGAGACTGCCCTCAAGATCATGCTCAAGTCTCTGTTTTTATATGAGAACTGTCACATTGACATGATCTTGAGGGCAGTCTCGAAGCTGAGATTAGTTTATTAATACCTCGCTTAGTAAGCTACATTACATGTAGTATTCGTGCCGCCAGGAGTCGAGGTTCGCGGCCTCTTGAGCATGGACATCATTGTACGAGTATAATATTATGTTACTATATTAAGTAACACACTCGTTATAATCTGAGAGCCTTCCAGGGTAGAGTGAATAGGCATTTGCTAGGTAAGCGTGATGCACCTTACACCACATCGTCACTTAGGTACCATCAGGTGAGATTGTGTAGAATTTTCAATATAGGTAGGTATTTCAGTTTTTCTAAGTTAATTTATAGAACAGATTCAATCTAATTAGATTATATCTTAATTTTTGTTTACATAAACAGCCTATATACGTCCCACTGCTGGGCACAGGTCTCCCCTCAATCAACCGGAGGGGGTATGGAGCATATCCACCACGCTGCTCCACTGCGGGTTGGTGGAGGTGTTTTTACGGCTAATAGCCGGGACCAACAGCTTAACTTGCCCTTCGAAGCACGGAATCATCTTACTTTTTCGGACAATCAGGTGATTCAAGCCTGAAAAGTCCTTACCAAACAAAGAACAGTCTCACAAAGTGATTTCGACAATGTCCCCATCGGGAATCGAACCCGGACCTCCAGATCGTGAGCCTAACGCTCTAACCACTAGACCACGGAGGCTGTTAATTTTTGTTTATTTTTCATTATTTAAATAAGTATACAAAAGCTAGGGCAACGCAGCGTGTGTCGACCCCTCGCAAGATGGCGGGACAACTTACAGAAGGTGGCTGGAAGCATCTGGATATCTAAGACTGAGGATAGGGCTTTGTGTGAGGGGAGATTGGGAGAGGCTTATGCCCAGCAAAGGACTGCAATGAGTTCATGATGACTATGATGAACAAAAACAAATGTACGAAGACCATTTTAACTATAATATAATGTTTCTGATTCCAATTTTATTTTAAGTTATACCTGTTATTTTCTTATCCGCCGTAGAGGAAAGTACAGAAAAATAGCCCTCTTAAAATGGCCAATAATAACCCGACAGAATTATGTTGACTGCACACGTCAAACGCGAACGGGTTATTCATTCATTCACTTATTCATTTTAAAATTAACAGATGTCAATCATCCGTCCATTTCCTTTTCGGCGGATAGGAAAATGACAGGTATAATTGAAATGAAAGTGTCCTCAGGAATCAGGGCCAAAAAATAATTTAAATTACTTACAATTATTTTATTACCTGGATTCAAAATAAGTGAGTCTGTACGAAGTTAAGTTAACAAAAAATACATCAGAACGTGCTTTTTCAAAGAGCGCTTACGTGATTTTCACTGTAAGGGGAATATAAAACGATAACTATATAAAAAATGTTGTGAAATTCGTAGGAATACCTAAGTAACTAATTATTCTTCCCTGTGGCACCAAGCCCTCAAGCAAAATCAAATGACGCAAACATCATTGAAACTCACGAAATAGTTACCTATTTCTCTATACACAATTATGTAAACAAATTCAGTTATAGAAACTACATACATATCTACCGGGTCCCGAGAAGCAGTTATAATAAAATCGACTAACTAGGTAAACCAAATTAAGTGGAAAGTCAATAAACGTTGGCGAGGCGTTTGATTAAAACTTCAACTCTGAACACACTAACTAATAAAGTTAGAATCGTGTAATTACCAACTAGTCTCTTCCGGGAAACAAAGGGTATTCGTATTCGTTTTGCTATTGAATTTTTACACCTTTTTGCTATTTTATACCCTAACAAGACTATATAAGAGCGTGGGGAAAGTTTGAAGGATAATCAGGAGCGCAAATTGCATGTTAAATTTTGTTCTGTGCGTATCAGTTACAAATCTGCCATGTATGAAATCTTGGAGATGGAATTTAGTCATTTTGGGTAGTTTTTGGAATGTCATGTTTGCCAAAAGAGAGGTCGATTGGTAATTGTTATCAGGGTAACCATAGCCACAGAAGACAACTTATAAACACACTTGATATTGAAGTTTTAGGTTCATCATCACTAATTTAAGTGCTACGCTCTTGTCGGTGTAGCATTCTCCATGCTATTTTTTTTGAGGAAAAATAGGCCTGTGGTTTCCCTCTTCCCTTCCGCCCCACAGTATTCTGTCTGACGCCAGTGGGATGGCGCCCAGAGTAGTCTATTTCAAAGCCGTACTAGGACTCATGTCCTCCGCTTCTGAATAGTACTGACAGTTACTGCTTCCCTCTATCAGGTTCCAAGAAGTTTTAGTTTTGTTAGCCAAATTGCAAACGATTTCGAAAACAACGCGCCTTTGACATTGTGCGCTTTTGACAATATGCGCTTTTGACATTCTGCTCTTTTGACAATTTGCTACCACTTGACATTTCGCTCGTTTGACCTTATGCTTCAAAACGGTTTGCAACTTCGCTAAGGCTAGATTGGGAAGACTACCAGATTAGGTTGGGAAGTCTGCAAAAATCTCATTGATTCTTTGTTTCGTAAACCATAAATAATCGCTGAACATTAAAAATAAGATGTTCTATGTACTTTTTAGACCCAATCTCTGGCCCACACTGGGTATTGTATGCATTTTATACTTCAATAAATTACCATTCACGTTCATGCAAGTATTAAAAACGCATAAAGCTCACAAAATAACAGGACGTTAATAACTGTCCAATATAACAATGGCAAGTTACATTTGTCGAAGCAATTGGGTCCTTTCATGGAAAATGTAATTGTTAACGCGTGATTTTGCCTTTACAATACTCGTAAAGTATCGCGCTTCGTAAATATTATGAGCCATGTAAAAGTTTATTCTTTTAAGGAGATAAATCAAGGCAAATAAAATACACTTTATTGCACAGACCGTAATTTTAACAAGCAGACATAACACCCGAATACAGTACAACTTAGCTGACCTTATTGCTCTAGAGAAATTTCTTCGAGTGAACCACAACCAGGAAACACACATTTACTAGACTTGGAAGCGTTTGCTTATATCTGGGCTTTTAAGAACTTATCATTCTAAGAATCTCGTAGCAGGCGTCTCTTGAAGCGAATCAAATATAATGAATCCCAACAAAAACATTTTCATGTAAAATGTTGCCAAGATGAGTTCATATTCATATCGCTCGCAATATTCAAAAAGTTATCAGATCTCAAGTAAAGCCAAGCTTCTAACTCTGCACGCCCTAACTATACAAACACTAAGTTCCCAAACTCTACATGTTAGGCAAAATATGGGGCTGATGAAACTTTACATGTAAAACTGCTGACAACATATTCTGAAAATTTAGTTTATCTAGTATAATCCAAACCTGAGTTGTGAGGGCTCGAAAGATCGACGAAACGTTTCTAGAAAAGTTAGGTTAGATTAGGAGCCCAGCCTTTGCGCTTCGCTTTGCTCGTCTTGGCGGGGACACTCCCGTGCCCCGATTTATCTAGGCCGTTTAATAGACAGTTGGCTCGACCATTATACACAGCGATACAGCTCCTATCGCGTTGGTCTAACAGAAAGCTCGGTAAGATGTGTGTACTTAGTTCATCATGCGACGGATCTTAGCTATAAGAGATATCTCTCCCTCTCTCTTAACCGTACTAGACCCAAATACAACTGTTCATTATTATTAGGCACGTCAGGGACTTTTGGCGGCTCAATAGTTACCCTGATACAAGGGTTTATAAGGTCGGTCATTCATTTCATAATTCACATAAGAGAAGATGATAAAAATATAACGTTATTTAATATTATAAAATTCCTTTGGATAATATTAACTACTTGGCTGGACAAATGTTATGCTTGAGGATTGCGAAAAAAGCAAATACTTTAATTTTAATAATTAATTTAATTCTTTCACTACGAACATAATAGAATAACAAATAAGTACAATAATTTGAAAGGCGAAAACACTTTTGTTTAACATCTACATTTTAGCGATATTTAAACTTAAAACTAAGTATTACATACAATAAATACAATATAATTATGTATATTTTCTTATAAATATTTATTTTTATTACAATATTCCCTTAAGACTAGTCAGGAAGTAGTTATTAATGTTATCTAAAATTTCTGAAAAGACAAAATACTTTTAATTTATTGTTACATTTGAAAATAGAAGCGGTTTTTAGTTGTTTATTTTTTTTATTATTTTTCAGTTTAAGGACGGGATATCACAGCTATTAAAGTTAATTTATGTACAATATTTATTTTTAAGCTACAATTGTATTTTCAAAATATATCTTTTAAAATATAGGGCACAAAATGTTAATGAACTATATTTTGGTGTAAAGCTAGTACTAAACACTAGTGGCAAAAATGATATAAAAATATTTACATTATACAGAAAATAAAATAATATTCCTCGAATGCCATATTTTGTAAACTGAATATTGAAGTTTTAAATACACTTTAAAAATGCTGGAATTATTAGCTCGAATATTTTTAATCATGAAACGATTCAAGTGCAGGTCACAAAGGAAAAATATTGACGTATATAATTATGATCCGCTCGCAAATATTTCCGTGATATGAAAAGAAATAAAAACATTATTTACGAACAATGCATTCGAAATTCGAATTCTGATAAAACAGACGATGCATAAAAAACTTGTTTTTTTAAAAAAACACTGCGTGACGTATTTTTTCGAAGTGTTCTTGCTACAGATAATACAAATGGCAATTAATAATGTTAATTTCTTGTGAGCATAGGGTTAATCATGATGTTAGCGAGTGCGTTTCTTCGTTTACGCCACGCGCCTGCGCCTTGTGCGTGATACTGTAGTTGCCGATACCAGGTGCGCGTGCGACTGTTCTCTTCGGCCTGGAAGTATTTGAAAAAATAAAAAAACATTATTATTTCATATTGATTTTTACTCTGGTGGTGTTTTCTATCACAATATGAATGATAATAATAATACATAAACTGCCTTAAATTTCATTGGTGGGCACAGGATATCCTCTCAATCAACCGGAGGTAGTATGTAGCATACTCCACCAAGCTGATAAAGTGCGTATTAGAGCTGAAGGCTTTTATGGCTAGCAACCTGAACCAACATCTTAACATGACAATACATTGATTGATGAATATTCAGTGTTCAACTTCAAAAACACTTTTGAAACTTCGTATTCTTGACGCCTAGATTTTGATATACATTGATCATCAACTTCCTTAAATATCGAATTTAGGACATAGCAAAAACAGGTGACTCCCGCTCCGGTTCGTTCTTGGGGCAAAGGTTAGCCATCGCTATTATGGGCACCTTTGCACCGGGAACGGTCAGAGACGGGTTATTTATTGCCTAAGATTTTCTAATAATTTTATTAGATGTAAAATTGACTTGGCCATAGAATAAATAATAATACTACGAACATATAGAACACCGAACGGTAACTCTTCGCCCCGCCCCAATTCGTATCGGACGCCAATTTCAACCCCTCTGAGTCTTACTTTAAATTGCCGTAAGTCGCTAAGGAGTAAGGGGGAACGCGCGGACTGATTGTCTCGCTCGCACTTACGCGTTAGGCGGCACACGGTAAGAGCGAGATTTCTGTATGCAGTGTCTGGGGTGTGCTTAGGATTTAAATACAAAGTGTGTCTGCAAGTTGTTGTCTGGTGAATTCTGGTGCTACTCCTAACGATTACGGTACCTACAATAAAGGAACTGTTAATATAATTATGGTTATAGGTACCTTAAAAATATAAGAATCCTTAGTAGTAATCTCGTGGACTTCGAAGAAATGCTCGGGCTCGTGATCCGCTGCTACCACACACCGGTCTAGGAACAGTGGCTCCCTCTGCAGTGTGTATCGTCCAGCCTTCTCTCTCACAAGGAGTAGAGCAGCTTCTCTTACTCCACTCCTCGCGAACAGAGCTTCTCCCTCCTTCTCTCTCGCCTCTCTATCTCTTGCTTCCCGAATCTCACGGATCTCATTCGGCTTGTGAGTCGTCGTTGGCTGGGGAAAGAGGTTGTTTGGTTTAGATTTGTTCTTTGGTAGGTTTTGACAGTCAGTTTATAATTGATATAAGACTGTGGGTATTTTAGAGTTATCAAAGTCAAATGTAGAATATCCTTCTATTTTGAAATACTTGCGTAAGCGTTGTCAAGGGTCACACAAGAAAGGAACATCTTACAAGTAGGACAGAAGAAGTACAATAGGCGACCTTATAGGGTTGACGAGGTTGGTATTCCACGTCACAACCCACACGATAGAAGGAGACGAAGTAATGTCTGGGCCTTTGGCGGCTCAATACTAACCCTGTCGTCGGTCGTCGATCTTACATCCCACACGAGATAAGAAGAATACTAATATACCTAATAATTATACCTACACGATAAGAAGAAGAGGAGTACTGTAACTCACCTTTCCATTAGTTACCAAAAGAGCGTTGATCGGCGTCAGTTTGATAGTGCGGCCCTTACGCCAGTTGTTATCATTGGGCTGAGTGAACAGCAGCTTGCCTTCCATCGCGAACCTTTAACAAGTAAAACAATCAATATTATATATATGTATAACACAATACACCTGTATCACTGAAGGCAGATGTGTGTGTCTAGTATAATGTTTAAGTACCACGTAATTGGGGACGACGAAGCGAATCCTGGAAACCACGTTTTTGTTTTTTTGCTCTTGGCCCCAGACTTGCCCGAAGGCATTAACGAGGTCTAAGATGGAGTGAGCTCGCTCAGAAGGTGCCTTTTCACTTTGGCCTTGAAACCACCCGGGTTATATGCATTCGGAAATACAGAAGACGGCAGAGAATTTTACTCCTTGATAGTAATATCATATCTATGATCCTACTCATCTATGATCCAGATATGAATTCAAACACTTAAAGGTAGAATTAAGTATGTTATTAATATAAGGTACCTGCCACTATTATGTATTTACAAATAAGACTTTAAGTAATGAATGCGTATCACGTATCAATGAATTGTCAACGTCAAACTTTATATTAGAAATTCGAAACGTTAATCATATTCAGTATAAGTATGATGTCTATGTTAGTCTGCCACGCAACAAACTATTCATTCACGACTGAAGTTAATCACAACAACATTTAGCAAGTTAATTCGGTTGAGAAAATCTTCCTTTTCTAGTTTACTACGTCACCACACGACTAATTTAAGAGCCACGCTCCATGCTACTTTTTTAGGGAAAAATAGGGCAGAGGTTTCTCTCTTGTCTTCCGCCCCGCAGTATTCTGTCAGACGCGAGTGGGATGGCGCCCAGAGTAATCTATTTGAAAGCCATACTAGGACTCCTGTCCTCCACCTCTGAATAGTACTGACAGTGACTGCTCTCCTCTGTCAGTTACAGTAACTGTGACTTGCCCCTTCCGTCAGCTTTGTAAAATAATGGGTGCAGTAAAATCACTACTTTGAGCACGATTTTGCATACGCATAATATTTTTTACTTAAATCAAATGCCAAATTATTATACCTCTGCCGGAAAAACTTGATTAAGAAAGTGGGCTTTATATATTACACTTAGTACAATAGCAAATCGTAATCCTAGATTTAGCTCTGAGACGTAATTAGGACACATTAATTTCGACCTCAGCAACTGTGCTATTCCCACCAAAGTCGAAGTCGGCATTAATTTATAAATCCAACAAAGCAATTACATTAAGCAAATTAATTTTCGCAGCTAAAGCAGAGTGTTCTAGTGTTCACATGCCGAAATATTCAAATTCGTCATTTTATAGCCAAATTAATGACGAATTCATATTCATTTTAGCAGCTTTCGACACATTATTTCATAGAACACATAATTCCACAAAGCATTATTTCAAATAGTAAGTTTATTCCAGAATACTACAAAATAATTTCTATGAAACAAATATTTTGAAACGCGTGTAGATTCAGTGTTTAAATATTTGTTCGCGAAGCCGCACCCGCAATTTAGTTTTATTGGTAAGAGTTATAAAATATTCATATTTCCATTTGTATATTTTTGGGTATCACTATAGAAATGAAACTAAAATATTGTTGTACAATTAAAAAAAGGTATGTTTATTTACTCTCTGCGTTTGTAGGTTTAAAAGCCACAAGGGAAGCGTTATTAGTTGGAGGTAACCTCAAATATCCGAGCATAATTTAATATTAAGTAATTCATATTTTTAACAATACGAAAATTGGTCATGTCTAAGCATGCAGACCCAAAATTGGAATCATATTATCGTTTGACAAAACGAAATAATAATAGAGAAAATACGAGATGAACGCATCCACTGTTTTGTAAAAAAAAGCAAACGAAATTTAACTATTTCATATTTATGATTTGAATTTCTTTAAATTTGCAATGGTTCCTACCGTTACAATATTATTTGTTATGATTTCTAATAACGATAGCCTTTGGCAATTTTCACAAGGTTTTCAACAAAACCACATAAACTAGACCCCATTGTAGCAGCATACAATTTGCACCAAAATTAAAGCAAACCTTATAATTTTCACCTCTTCCAAACCCATTTTCAACCCTAATACCATAATTTTCCTGGAAACATTCAAGTTAAAATGTCTTAAGGCATCAGCCTATTTCCTTTTTACACGTATAATTACTTGTATTTGTGTTGGTGTTCCGACATAAAGAGTCTTGGAAATAGCTCTCTTCGCAGTAACTGCCACTAAAGGGACGATTATCAGGTTTACGGGACAAGTCAGGGAAACTAGCGAGCGACTTATAAATATGCTAGTAGGTGAAAGGACATTTATGGCTACTAACAATGCACTGATGCGACAACACTTTATTCTTCACGCATATAATACACATTTTTATAACATACCCGAGTAACTTTAATAAATCATTGCGAAGTTACTTATTTAATGTGAACTTTCTAAAAATATTGCTACAATTCAGCATTTATGAAATTAAATCAGTAATGCTAGTGTCTTCAAATTATTTGAAATCTAATAGACAATATATATTTAATAGTTCTTGTTTACAAATAGCCTGTCTTTTTAATATTAAATTATTAAAAAGCTAAATCTTGACTTGTACCAAGAGTCAAACCTGAGGCTCGCAATGGTTCTAGTAATGACGTCATTTGTCCCATCCACCCGTAGCAGACGGATATGCCACAATTTGGCGAAACATCCCAAATTATCAGTGTACTAAATGTTTATTTTTTAATTAAATCTGGCTTAGGAACTGAACTTTGTCGTTGCATCTCAAGAAAATTATGAATTTGTAAAACAAAAGAACAACTTTCTCCTTGTTTATTCGAAATTAAGAGATTATCTAATAATAATAAGTCTATTATTGGTATCTCACAATAGATCACCAGATAATTTCCGGAAGCTACACAAAGGTCAGGATCACGAAAACTTAAACGTGACTGTATTGTCGCTCAATGACAATTTTGATTTACGCAATTCGTTTCGTTACGTAAAGACTATCTTAGCAGCCACGGAAGAAGGAAAAGTAATATTGTCAATCAAAAGGTAATTAAGGCGCCCATTATTAGGTAGGTTAGCCGCATCGGGGCAACGGAGCCAGAGCAAGTCAAAGCGAATGCACGTGGCTACTATCAGCCTCCGCGCAATGGGCATCCAACATTTTTATCAGATTTATAAATGGTGAGCACAAACCTAGCATCGTCATGATTCCAGTCCAAAACATCGACGGCCATCTTCCTCAATCTGATATCCGCTACGTGAAGATCGTGAGCAGTTCTTCTAGCAGCCGCTAGACGGCGCCACAGCGGCACATCTCTTGCCGCAGCCGCCGCCGCGGCTGCTGCAGTGTTGATTTCTTCAAGTTTGGTCTCGACGCAACGCTGAGCCGCCTTCACATCTTCGCGTTCAGTCGCGCAAGCTGCAGTCGCTCGATGCAACCGAGAGAGAAGGAGCGGATATTTTGTCACGCGTTGGACTGGCACCTGAAACGATGACAGTACAAAATTAACAAAACTTCTCTCTTCTCGACTTTTGTTTATGTGGAAAACAAAGAAAAATATTTAATGTATTGAGTTGCTTATTACCCAGCAAGTTTTATGTTTCTAAAACTAGAGTTTAAAAAGTGTGATCGAGGATACGGTTCACTTACCATGAGAAATGAATTAAGGTTCATCCGTCTCAGGACCGCGTTTTCCATCTGCGAGACGCGCAAGAATATCCTCAGAAGTTCCTTCTCCTTCTCAAGACCGGCCAATAAAAGTGCAGCACCCGCTTGTTTCACGCAGTACGACTGGAATGCCGCTAACATACCCGAACATTCCAACAAAATTTTGCCAACGTTCACTGTAAGCAAATCCTGAAAAAATATAAAAAAATATATTAGTACACATAAGATACCTCAAACAATGTGACTAAAAGATTCATTTCTTATCACCTCATCTCCTTGATCGACGGCAATTTCAAGACCATCTCTTAGTTTTTCTGATAAAACTTGATTGTTTTCAATTAGTTCTTCTACGTTCAAGAATATAGCACTCAGTTGTTCCTGTGTTAGAAGTCCAGCTACTAGCATAGGTTTGTAGAATTCTTCCAAGATTATTTGCAAATCTCGTCCGTACTTCTCTTCTGTTTCAACGATTTCAGTTATTATTTCCTTTCTTTCGGCTCTCTTCTTGGCACATTTACGACACACCAGTGGAGCATATATTGATCCTGTAAAATACAAAACTTGCAATTATTGCAAATATGAAAATGTATTGGACGATAAATTGTAACCATAATTAAATATGATTCCTATGTGTTTACATACCTTGTTCAGTAACTTGTGTTTCCACAGCAGTATCACAATCTTCGCAAAGATGAATAGGAGTGTCTTTATCGCTGATTGTATTACATGGCGAAGTTTTCCCCTGAAGTCTGCTTCTTGACGATTTACTCGTTTCAGACCCGACACCAGAGTCGTTCCTCTCTATTTCAGCTGATGTCTTTTTACAGACAACGGTCTTTTCCAAACTCTCGTGATTAATAATTAATGAGTTGTCTTCACTTGAGTCAGACGCGTGAGACAACTGACTGGTGTTACTACTTAGATGTGTATTAATAATTTCGTTATTAATATGCTTTTCTTTTCTATCCTCTATTAAAGTGGTGCCATTTTCAGTCACATAACTAGTAATGTAAGTTTCCTCGTCATCAATGCCTCGTTCTTTTGCATCAACTAAGTACGACAGAATGTCGTATTTCGATGCACCTTCAAATATGGAACGAGAACCATGACGTTTCTCGTCGTCTAACAGCATTAATGAGTTTGGTGGAGGATTAACTGGTAAAGGCGGCGGCATATCTCCAATTTCTTCGTAAATCGGATCACTATTCAAACGAATGGATTCGTAATGATGGTCGTCATCAGTATTGTTTGCAATTTCAATATCACATAAGGCGGCGTCTACCAACATTTGATAGAACTTTGATCTTGTCGAGTTTGTATCGTCTTCTGTGGATAGTTCACTTGCCGACGCATTGTAACAGTCCGACATTGGTTCGAGATCTGAGAAAACTCCCATAGCACCGCTCTCATACTCCATACTTTCATAGGGAGCAGAGCAGCCGTTGTCTTCATTTTCAGGACAAACGGAATCGATTATTTTATCTTTATTCGATTCGCTGTCTATAGTTTTTTCCTGTATCTTTGGTTTTTCTTCTTTTCCTTGTTCATTTTTGGTCACTTCCTCCTTCATGTTCTTAAGGGAGCTCTCTATTAGTTTTTCTATGGTCATTTTGCTGCTTTCTGTTCCCTCTTGATGTTTTGATTCCTGGAGTTTTATTAAAGAGTTTTCTATTAGTTTTTTCACTAGATCTGAATCTAAGCCCTCCGCTAGATGACCAAAGAAGGGATCATCAAAAAGCTTCGTGACAAAGTCTCCATTTTCTTGTTGATTTTCCCCATTTGGCAATACGTCATCTTTTTTACCACAAACATGCGGAATTAAGTTTCGTTTTACAGCTTCTACAGGATCAGCCAGTATAGAAGATAAATCGTTAGAACTTCTATCGCCATTTAAAGCTTTTCTGTTGGCGTCTGCGCAATATTCCTCGTAAGCATTAGCTTCTGGTTTATTTTCCTTTTGGTCTGACAGTACTGCACCGATATAAATTTGACTTTTTGACTTTTTGAGTTCTTTTTCGGGAGTTCCAACACTAATTGTAACAGTTGTTCCAGTTTGATAAGTGTTGCAAGTGTTACCATAATCATCGTTTACGACAACCGATGATAGATAAATTGGTGTATCGTTACTTACGTTCATAGTAGAATAACATTCGTTACCATTTATCTGAATAGATGTTTTTCTTGGTTCATTTTCAATAAATTTCATGGCACTTGAAGCCTCTTTCGGGTGATCGTTATCTTCTGAATCGAATTGTTTCACTCGTAATATAGTTTTCTGTTCATAATCATTAGCGTCTGACCACTCATCACTAGTGGAACTTGTGGAATTATTTCTAATAAAACGAGTTTTCATATAGTTGTTATGTTTCTTGACTCGTAAACGATCTTTAGATTTCAGTCTGGGTGGAGGTTCCGGTGACTCTGATAAACCTCGACGTAAGTTAGTAAGTACCTGCTTTGTTATATCACTGCTGTCGCTTAAATTCCCAGATTCAATTTCTTGATGATCCATTCCTGCCTGTGGTATTTCTTCTAATACTTTTTCTTTCACAGGTTGCTGGGAATTGTTTTGGTAAATAGTTTCCGTATCATTGACCAATGTTACAAATATTTGGCTTGAATGTCCATGTTTTGATTTTGGTCGCAAAGCCATTGTATCCAAAAACTTTGGTGGTGAGATCGACAAAGTTGTTGCTAGTCTTTCAGACTCAGAGCGCCGCAAAATTGGTATTTTGGGAATTTCATTATCTGAAACAAATATAAAAAGCACAAGTCAGATTTTTTATATAAGATAGATATAAAATTATAAAATAGATAAAGTAATTTAAATTTTTGTTTTTACCTTCAACACTGTTGTTATTTTCGTTTCCAGCTACGGTACTGCCATTTTCTAAAACATATTGATTTTCTTCGACGACAGTTTCAAACTTATTGACTTGTACATCTTCATAAATCTCGTGATGGCTATTTCGAACTTCTTGATTTATTAGTTCTGAAATTTCTATAGTGTTAGTTTGATATGTTTCCAAGCTACTAATTTGAAGTGACTCTTCACAGTTGCTTGATTGGTAATCTAAGCTGTGACTAACAACATCACCTTCTGCTGAAATATCTTCCTCCGTGTCAACATTACTTTCTCTTGTTTCATTCAGAGTAGTTTGTTCAAAGTTGAATTCTGCCGTACAAATGACCCTAGTCTCTTCCTTCTCCACCAAAAATTGAACGCGTTTTCTTTGCAGCATGTTTTGAGAATAGTTTCCCTTATCTTTAGGTTTTGGAAGATAAAACTGCGATGAATTTACACGTTTGCTATCAAAGGAATCATCTGAAGTTTCTGTTTTGGTATTAGAATCATTCAGTTCGTAGTTTTTTGGTTTCTTTAAAATAGATTTTATTGTATCAGTATTTTGATTTTTATATTTCTGATTACGAAGTGTATCATTGTAGGTTTTTCTATTGAAACTTCTATCTGGCAAACGTTGATTATCACTTTCGCTATCATCATCTGTTTTAACACTTCTGATTCTTCTTGGCGGCCGTTTAGGTGAAACGCTTTTCTGTTTAGTACGATTTGTGGTGGGTATATTTAATATCCTTTTACTTGTATTTTTGCTTAGTGACATTGATTTCTTGCTT
Organism: Pectinophora gossypiella; assembly: GCF_024362695.1. Classification (NCBI taxonomy): domain Eukaryota; kingdom Metazoa; phylum Arthropoda; class Insecta; order Lepidoptera; family Gelechiidae; genus Pectinophora; species Pectinophora gossypiella. The sequence continues at coordinate 10,851,172 of NC_065417.1, forward strand.
TCATTTTTAATATTTGGCAATGACAAAGCAGAGGAAATATCTGAAGTTTTGTGTTCAGGTGTCTTGAGATCAAAATTTATAGGGTCATATGCTAAATCGTCACATTTAGTATCTTCAGCAATTTTAATTCTTTGTCCGCTTATTGCTTTTACATTAGAGTCAGACTTTGATTTGCTTAGAGGTTTGAAACTGCCATTTTTTAATGAATCATGAAAAACATCACCAAAGTTGTCATCAAACTCAATTTCTAATAAGGATTTTGAACTTCCACCTGACTTAACTAAATCATACGGATTTATGTCACAAGATAGAATTGACTTTTTGGATTCTTGAAGAGACTCATCTTCTTCTACCCATATTTCGTTTACACGAGTTACAGATTTGCTTCTGCTTTTACGAAGAGTTTCTGGACTTGGTTTTTTATTTTTTATTCGGCAAGGGCTAATGCTTTTAGCTCTTGACCGCGAAGTTGAAAATTGACTTCCGATACGAGCTTCATGGGGCGGTGCCAATCTGCTACGTCGCATCAAGTCATATGGGTCAGCTTCACCATTATTTTTCAGTATTGTAGGTCTCGACTTAGATCCTTGAACTCTAACTGTTCCGCCTTTTAGCATACCAGATTCCCGACTAACTTGCGGTCCTCTAACTGTGCCTCCTACCAATAGTCGTGGACTTTCTGCAATAGTCAACGGCAATCGAGATCCTTTACATTTCTTACATATACTGACTTTGGTAGAGCTGGTTTTCTTCGTACCATTGAGGTACTCAGGACAGGAACATAGTATGACAGCATAATTGTGTGGCGTTGGTTTTTGAGGAGTGCTTATTAGGACGGGACCTGTAACTTCTGGGTAGGCCGAGAAGACGCTGGGTCTAATAGGTGGGGTTTGGGTCCTGACGGACCCGTAAAGCCAAGTCTCTGCATACTTCATTGATTTAGATAAGGCTGACCCTCCCGGTGCGCTAATAGTTCCGTACATGTACGGGCTTTCAGGAGACTTGTCAGACGACTTGGTGCTCCCTGACGTGTTCAGCTTCAGTTTCGATGACCATTTCTTCGACCGCGTACTCTCCGGTGTGTCGTATATCTGTAAAAGAAGAAAAACCAAATGAACATTTCGATAGCCGTACGTCGGATCCCTTATTCAAGTTGCTTAATTAACGGTCAAATTATATTAATAGTTTGCGACGATCTTTTCCCATCATCAATTAAGTTTTTTCGGAATAATGACGTCACATGCCTACAATGTTCAACCGATAATACCAAATAATATTGTGAAGAGTACAAAAAACGATTTCTCATTCATCACTTGTTTACAAGGAAAATTCATTCTGTCAAAGAATATTTGTTGTTTCAGTATTTGAAGCCCATAGAAATTGAAGCCTAAAACTGACTGCATGAAACAAAATGTAATGGATCTTCCTGTTGAACTCGACTGATTTAACACCAAACTGATGTTATTCGAACTAATTACGTAGGTGATAATACTTTTTACTAATATTGCTCTTTTATAAAAAAAAAAAAAAAAAAACAAAAAGCGAAAACGAATAAATTTTATTTCATTTCATTATTTCATTTCATTTCATTTTTATAGGGAAAGCATTTGACAATTTTATTTAAAAGTACGTATTACTCACCCCCACACATACACACTCACATACATAAATACATATGCACTTATTTTGTTACTTACTCATATATTATCGTTATGATTATTTCTGCTATAATACTCGCATACTCACACATTCATATTTATTTATTCATGTTCCTACTGAACACACCCTTCACTCTAATACTTATATGTAAGCTTAATTTTAAGTTTCCTTTGGCTAACTATGCGCCAATATTACATGTACCCCATCCTACTTCACGTGCTTATTGTATGGTTTACTGGTAATAAAAACATTTCCCATTTTCAAAAAAAAGGACGTTTTAAAAATTAGAACATTCTTATATACAATTTATGCAGCCCTCGTCAAAAAATCTTTTGACGCTAGAATATCTAGATTTTACATTATTTTAGGTTTACGCGGCTATTATAATTAAAACACATAATAACTGGTTCTTACCGCGAGGAGCTCGGTGGCGCAGCGGTTAACGCGCTCGGTCTGCGATTGTTGAAGTAAAGCAACTTTCGCAAAGGCCGGTCATTGGATGGGTGACCACAAAAAAATAAAAGTTTTCATCTCGAGCTCCTCCGTGCTTCGGAAGGCACGTTAAGCCGTTGGTCCCGGCTCCATTAGCAGTCGTTAATAACCATCAACCCGCACTGGGCCCGCGTGATGGTTTAAGGCCCGATCTCCCTACCCATCCATAGGGAAGGCCCGTGCCCCAGCAGTAGGGACGTCAATGGGCTAATGATGATGACCGCGAAATTTTAATATCGAGAGTCTCATATCCCTGATTTAAACGCGGTAAGAACCCGTTATTATGTGTTTTAAATATCTAGATTTTGTTTACAATGTCTCGGGCAAATACACCAGCGTTAACTGAAGTGCCCGGTCGTCCAGTGTCAGTTCACTCTCACGTCCGCTGTATATTCTCTTACATTCGTTTGTTATTCAAACGAGGATGCCAATTAAAGCGCAAAGCGTTATTGTGGCGGTTTTACAGTCCCCCTTTTGTGCGTGAAGCCGACCTGATTAACTGAGCCTTCTAAATTTCGAAACTCATTCCGAGTACCGAATGCCATTACATTTACGGTATAACTCTAATTAAACCTAAGTATTAACGACGTGTTGCTATGCTTACGATTCCTTAAACGGTAATTATCTTAAATAGTTATTATAGTTGAGTAGATACTTATTCTAGATCATTCTCAATGTGGGACTTTCGAGGCTTCGTTCACCAAAAACAATATAGGTGGCGTTTGTTCAGTTTAAACCACATAATTACCTATTTTGTCCATTAGTCGGGTACATAATTATTCCAAAATACAATGTAACGGCAGAAGCATATATAAAAACAAATAGTGCTTGATATTTGGTTCACATTATATATATAGAATTATGATGCTACATATATTAATTCTCTTTTTTGATCAGAATAATAATGGGTGCATATAAGGGTCATCATTTATAGCCAAAGTCTTTATCCATGAAATTAGAAGGTTGAACGAAGAAAAAACTGTACAGCGCCATCTATGCTGATTTTGAGGAACGTACCCTGGAAAGTCCTTCAATTCATCATCAGCCCATTAACGTCCCCACTACTGGGGCACGGGCCTTCCCTATGGATGGATAGGGAGATCGGGCCTTAAACCATCACGCGGGCCCAGTGCGGATTGATGGTTATTAACGACTGCTAATGCAGCCGGGACCAACGGCTTAACGTGCCTTCCGAAGCACGGAGGAGCTCGAGATGAAAACTTTCTTTTTGTGGTCACCCATCCTATGACCGGCCTTTGCGAAAGTTGCTTAACTTCAACAATCGCAGACCGAGCGCGTTAACCGCTGCGCCATCGAGCTCCTCCCCTCAATATAATCAGAAAATTTTAACGTGTTTAAAACGTTTTTGTGTTTGGGGCTACTTGCTCAAACACCTCCACCAACTTGCAGTGGTGGAGCGTGGTGGAGTATGCTCATCAGTGGGACGTGCATATATAGGCTATTTTGTGTTATCTGTGGTTAATGATGGGTATGTTAAGCTGTTTGTTTTCAGCTACTACTTACGGAAGTAAGAACGTAGGCGTTACATGACCCTCAGGGAGCTTTTGCGGTTTGACAATAACCCTTATACCAGGGTTGGTGAGGAACAAGAAAAGAAGAATATTCATTCCCGTTTTGGAAGTGATTTGTTTAATAATAATATATTCTGTTTTAGTACCGGAAATTATTTATACCCAGTATTCTCTCTCTCTATTTAAGAGTTGCGCTCTTGTCGGTGGAGTAATCGCCATTCCTCTCTTCTTCCCGCCAAAACCTTCACCTCCCGACACGACACGATCTGCACCTTCTCTTTTATTTGTTTCATAAATGTTCTCCTAGGTTTACCCCTTCCTCTCTTCCCTACCCAGTACCCAGTATCAATTAGTACCTTTACTTATTTTGATTAGCAGATGAAAAGCTTTTAAATTAATCCGCACAAAAATTCCAGATTCAACCAATTCGTCTGTATAACAAAACAAAACTTGCGCACTTGCTTTTTATAATTACTAATTTATATACTATACATACATAAACTCACACCTATTTCCCACCGGGGTAAGCAGAAACTATGGAATTACATTTGCTTCAATTCTAACACAACTCCTCCACAAAAAATGTTTTAATACGATCTTTTTAAACTTCCAGCTGTTATAGCTATGGATGTTATGGTTATGGCTAGCTTGTATTTTTACTTTATCAATGTATTACTATCTAAACCAGACAGTGCCGAAAGTAACATGACTGGAACCGAAATTAGGTAAATGCCCTGAAGTAAAACAGGCAATCAATTTGAAAAATACAAGCAAAGATACAAAAAATAGGACAATCGGGAGCGATTACGTCACTCAGTAAAACGTTTCTTACTAACAGCGATCTTAAATGATCTAAAAGCCTAAATTCCTTTTAAAATCCAAACCCCATTGTTTTAGCGGTTGCGAATTAGAAATCAACTAACTGCAAAGTCTATGGAATTTACAATCTGAAAACTCATCCACGTTATTACTATGAGGGTGGGCAAGTCAATAACCCCAATCTATTTAGCTAGAGTTTTATTACTTAATACCAACCCGCAGTGGAGCAGCGTGGTGGAGTATCCATACCCCCTCCGGTTGATTGAGGGGAGGAATGTGCCCAGCAGTGGGACGTATATAGGCTATTTATGTTATTACTTTAAATAACAAGAAGTCGTGTAAAAATAAAATCTGCCGGAAGGAAAGACCTCATTTTTATGAGAATAAAAATAAAAATAAGTAGGTAATGGCCCCGATTCCTGCAGACACCGCCTAATTTTATTTTAAGTTACATCCGTCATTTTCATATCCGTCGAAAAGGAAAGGGACGGATGATTCACAGCTCTTAATTTTAGGAAGAATGAGTGAATGAATGAATAACCCGGGCGAATCAAAAGGTACGTCGCTGGTATGCAATCCGTTTGACGTGCTGTCTACTTAACTGTGTCGGGTTATTGACGGATGTAAAATTTTTAGACGGTTGGTTTAGATTTGTGCTTAAAATTGACGTGTGTTCCATAAATTTTATGCTTGTCGATTACCCGTTCCTTTCCTTTTCGGCGGATAAGAAAATGACAGATATAACTTAAAATAAAATTAGATGGTATTTACAGGAATTAGCACCAGTGATAGAATTAAAAAAAATAAGAAGAGAGGGGAAATAAAAAGGAGAGACATTGTTTACAAGAGCAGCGACAGACAAAAGCAATTACAACGTCAGTCGTTACGGGCCGCATTAAATTCGTCTGGTGAGACATTAAGTCGGCACTTTACATTCCTTGCTACGTCCACTTAAGACGGGTACGATTCTCCTGTAACGCCCAGACGGTCTAAAATAGCCACATCGAAGCGAATTATCTAAAAATCAATTGAGCAATTTGACATTTGCGCGTGTAAAAAGTAATCGGACCTCCAGATCGTGAGCTTAACGCTCTAAACCTAGACCACGGAGACTGTACTGCCAATAAGAGTATGTGCTTTTAATGGACAATATATACCCATTTATATTTCATTGATTGGATTCTTAAATATTCATAAACATAAACCCTGATATAAATTAAATACTAAGACATTTTTACAAGATAACATTTTCATAATAAGAATCGAAATCTAACAAAGAACTTCAAAAGTAAAAACTCAGAACTGAAATTACTTCAAAATTGAATTTAGAATGTGAGAACTAAAAGCTGAAACTAATTTCGGATTTAAACCAGAATGTTCACTGTCAGTAATACTCATAATTACAGCAACTTCTTTCATCTAGCTAGACGGCAAAATCTGGATTAAAATTGTTTGAATAGTTTTAGTTTAGTTTTACAGATTCACATCTGTTTTGTCTCTATTAGTTTTGTGTTATATATTGAAACATATCTTAGTGTAACTTTTAGAGAATTTATAACTTTTAAAGAAACCCAACCCAAAATATCCCACTCCCCTTAAACCTAAAAGCCTTTAAATCAAACACATAAAGAACCTAAGGTGCACAGAACTCATCCGAAATCCATCGCTCAACAGCAAATTCTTCCTTCACTTTAGGGCAATTATAATATTTTTGCTAAAATGTCAAATACATTTTACCCTAAACTGAAGGAAGAATTTGTTGTAGAGCAGTGGTATTTGCCGTATCCCAAACCCGAAACACAGTGATGAGGTTGGCATTTAATACTCTTCACGTACATCATCATCATCTCCCTTTTCACAGGGTCCGCTTACCTAACCTGAAGATTTGACAGGTCCGGTTTTATTTACAAAAGCTATTGCCTGTCTGACCTTCCAACCCGTGAAGGTAAAACCAGCCCAATACAAGTTAGGTCACAAACATCCGAAACGCATTTCTCGGGAACATTTCTCGGATTTCCTTCACCGCTGTGCACGTAATACTCATTTATAATCCAAACATTAATTCTAAAACAAATTCTAAAAGTCATTGGTTTAGGCTCATGCTCTGGGCTGAGTTCTACAAATACTCTTTACGTACATAAACAGCCTGTATATGTCCCAGTGCTAGCCACGGGCATAGAATAAGGAATAATACTACGTTTAAAACGGTTACTCTCCGCCCCCCACCAGCTTTTGGGCTAGGTTTACCTCACCCCCCTCGAACATAGTTTAGACTTGAATCGTATGGTGTCACACGTCACACACACAGGTGCGCGTGTACGATAATGTCACTCACTGTGTAGTGTCTGTGTAAAACGAGGTATTTGTATGAAGTGTCCGGGATGTGCCACAGGCCTCCCACACACACTACACACATCCACACTTTAGAATAATTAAGTAACATTCCTCTCAATTATAAGTATTCACACACAAGTACTCCCCTTAGATACAAAACAGCCCTTAAGAAAACAAACACACCCAGGCCTAACATCCGTATTTAAACAAATGTTTTCTCAACGGACAATTAAACCCTTTATAATTAGGACAAATTAAACAAAGTTACGGTAAAATACTAAGGTCGTACACATGTTTAGGTGCTAAATAACCATATTACCTTAAAAGAACCAAATTACGTTTCATTTCTTTACTCGTATTTATGAAATATGTTCCGTTTCTTTTAAATTCCATAATGGGTTTGAATTCTTGTGAACCAAAATCATTTAGAGCGCGTTAGGTGTTCGTTTCACAGGTACTTAGGTCTTTGAAATGATACCTGTTTAAGAAGTGTTGAAATTCCGAAAAGTATAAAGCAACATCGTTAACGAAAATGGTTCTAGTCAAAATAGCGCCTAGTTTCTATTTTTTAAGAAAACGAAATGTCTTTCTTTTTCCTTCGAATTCGAATACCAAATGAATAACTGTTTTATTGAGCTTTTTATTAACTGAGCATTAATTTAAAACTAATTTTAAATTCTTTGTAGAACGGAAGATAATTACCGAAACTTTAGTGCCTATATTTTTCAATAGATACTTAATACTTACAGCCTTTTAATAGTTGAATCTGCCTCCCGGATTCGGCAGTCAGATGACAATACCTGACGTATATCCAAACTAACAGAAACACACAACAGCTAATAGCTTTAAAATAGAACCGACCCTCATTTCCGCTTAATGCAAAAATGTTGTAGCGATCCCTTAAAACTGTCAAACAAGACTTTTGTCGATACGCCAGAATCATGGTTGAAACCTGTTAGTTTTATTTGTTCTTTTTAACCGACTTCAAAAAAGGAGGAGTTTTTCATTTCGTCGGGATCTTTTTTCTATGTTCTCCATTACTCGAAGACGCCTGAACCGATTTGAAAAATTATTTTTTTATTCAAAAGGGTATAGCGTCCAGGTGGTCCCATTGTCAGTATTTCATGATCAGATGATGGGATCCCAGAGAAATCAAGGGCAACCCTCAAATTTTATAGGCACATGTAAGGTTTTTAGTGTATTTTTCAAAGCTACACAGTATTTACGTCTAATCGTAACAATTTTATGTGGCTGAGTTGATGATGGAAGGTGAACTCTTCAATGGGTAGGAGTTAAAGGATAATGATAAAAATGTACGGCATTGTAGAGGTATACAAGTTACAAGTTACAAGCCAATTCCGTATGTTTTTTTCGCTGTTACTGTCGATTGTCATAATCATTTACTACTTGGCTAAGGCCCCACGAATACAAATATCACATGTCATATATTTTATCGAGCTTCACTCTTCTTTCCACTGTCAAATACCATAGCTTACCTAATCTATTAAACCTGATTGTCGAGTATTCCTTTGTTGAGATACCCTGTATTATGTAGATGAAAACTGACATGTAGATCAAACAAGATAGGAAGATAAGATGAATGACAAAGACATATGTGGACCTAAATAAGTCTTCTATCGAGTGGGTTATCAGGTGGATTACCAACATCAACCCTGGTGCCGAAGCCGTGGTAGTTCAGTTTGAATAATGCTTGGCTCTCACTGTGAGATCGCAGGATCGATCATAAAGGATTACGTGCTCAGAGATGAAGAAAAATATCGTGAGGAAACCCACATTCCCGAGAAATACGTTTTGGAGGTATGCGACTTAACCTGTATTGAGGTAGTTTTCCCTTCGGGTTGGAAGGTCAGACAGGCAGTCGCTTCTATAACAAACCGGACCTGACAAATCTTCGAGTAAGCAGACCCCATAACAGGATAACACTTAATCACTTAAAACTGTCTCTTCAAGACACACGTTAAGCTGTGGTGGATCCCTCAATTAAAATCTTTACCAAATCGTGGCCTGTGCTACCCTAGTTAACGCCAACAACACTCATTGTTCTTCACTAATACTATCGTCTTAGATATTGCGCGGTTTTCAATTTAGTCGAACAATAGCTTACACGGATTAAACCGATTTAAGTATCCGATTTTGGTGAATGCTGATGCTCGAGATAGCTTAAGCTTATTGGCTAACTAAATTCCTGTGCTTCATCTATTGTGAGTGTTTAAGTGGGTGTTACGTATATGTTTACGAGAGTAATCTATAGAACTTGAGAAGGAATTTATATGTAAAGTAACTTATATATAAACTACATGTGTGTTCCCCTTATAAGGCACCTTTGCTGTGCAAAGTTATAACCAATTACCTACAGATTTTGGAGCTGATTCCTGCAGAAACCTAAAATTTGAGTAAAATCTTCTGTTTTCTATCATCGTGAGGAAACCTACGTGTGATTAGCCTGTAATAGGGCTGGTTTTCCTTTCGGTTTAGAAAGTCAGATGGGCAGTCGCGCCTGTAAAGCGGACCTGTCAAATCTTTTCAAAAACGGGATAACGTTAGGGATACAGATACGAGTAGAGCATCGTCACTTTCTTATCCGTCGAAAAGGTGCACCTTCTTGCTGATATCCAGCACCTTTATCTAGTTATTTAATCTTATTTTTCATGAAAAAGAAAATTTATCTTCTAAACTTGGAATGTGTTCAATTATAGCATTAATTATTTTTTTTTGCCAGCTGTTATCATTATGTCTAGCCTCTACTCTATTCGTTACACATTTATCTACTCGTTAGATTTAAAATATCTTACTAAGTAACTAGTTTCTCAATTCTGCAGTGTCACGCAGAAATTGCAAAAATAAGTGTAAAAGTAGCTCCCAATCAATTTAGATAATCGAAAGAGAGGAATATAAAACGTTTAAGTAAAACCGAGTTCCAATTCGCGTTGAGTGATATAAATGGAATCGTGTACTGCGTTCGCGCAATCGGGCTGTGGGTTTAAAATGTCGCTTTTGTACTTTTGAATATTCTATATTATTATTTATGCCAGTTCAAAATGTTAAAGTGTAATACAAAACTAAAATAAAAATGCTTCGGTTTACCTTTTGACATTGCTACTAGGTACATACGTATACAAGCATGTATCTTTCAAGGAATTTCTTTATTTTCCTCTTGAAATCCACGAAATTAATGTTTGACTTTCCTGTTATGACTTTTCTGTGCTTAATTATAATAAAAGCCGTTAAATAATTTACGTTTTGGGCTCAGTCTAGATGAGAGCGTTTTCAACCGTGAGTTTATTTTGCTTGGTTTTATTAGAAGTAATGCTGAAAACAGATGATGATTTCTCCGTATCGTACGCGCAGTCGAAAATTTCAGTTTCATATGTAACTAATCACAGAATAGAGAAGGTCAATGTTTTTTTGGAAATTTGAAAAATTCGGATGCCATCCAGTAACATTTCACACCGAAATCTTCTGATGGCGTCATCAGAATTCAAACTGAACTCGTCTGTTTTCAGCTAAATTCAATGTCAATGTTGCTGCAGCTGATTTTACTAACGCCTTTAGCGATAGCTAACTATACGAAAACCTCTTCTCTTCTTCCTCTTCTACTAGTAATAATTATTGTTTATTTACCTACCTTCTTCCGTTCATGATTTTGTTTTATAGTAGCACTTAACCGTGCTTAAGGAAACTTACAAAGGGAAAATTTAAATCGAAAAAAAAATTGACTCTGACGGGCCTTGAACCCGCAGCTCTTGTCAAGCCGGGACGAGCGTATTAACCATTAAACCACCGGGTCCTCCTCCTATCCATGCGAAATTCTTTCGATCTATGATCGTCATGAAGCCGATACCGGCGCCATCTATCTAGAATATTGAGTACTAATATTACTTCTTCCTATCGTGTTGGTATTATTGAACTTTATTGTCTTAGTAACATTTTAGCGGCTTCAATAGAAGCACTACGCTTAAGCAAGTGTAGGGACAGTCACGACTTAACATTGTTTGTGTAACTTGGACCGATGGAGCTTTCTACGGCATTGGACGAATTATGTACGGGATTTCAGACTCATTGGGCTTTAATTAGAGTGAATTTACTTTTAAAAGTAAAGTGAAGCACTTAATTAGTTACAATTTCGCTAACAAATGTTTGAATGAAGTTAATGTTGAATTGTTGATCCTTTTAAGAACCACAGAATGCTCGATGAGGTGTGGGTACTTAGTTCATCTTGCATTGAATATCTCTGACCACCCCCAGTTGGGTTATTCGTGAGCGTTTACATATGTATGTTTATGATGTTTATAAGACACGCCCGAATCGTTAGCGATTTTTTAACACCACTCTATTCCTTATGCATTAAACACATAACATGTAATTTGTAAAAATATTATTACTACGCTGATATTCAATACAAAAAAAGTTTTCCCACAATACTTAACATAAAATAAGCTCACGACTATAATCCCAATGGAGCTAGTCAGAGGCACATCGAGCGCAAGATGAACTGAGTGCCCGCGCTTTACCGACCATTCTCTTTGACCAACGAGATAGGTGGTGATCCGTATCGCCGTCTATAATGGTCAGGCCAACTGTGTTAGTGAAAATTTCACTTAAGAAAGTGCGGATCGAACCAGCGCTCCCTGTTTAAGAACTAACGACATAGAATGAGGAATAATACTACGCTAACCACTTAGGGATATTTTTTAGCCGTAACGTTTTATAAAATAGCTTCGAACGGCATTTACTCATCATCATCCCATTAACGTCCCCACTGCTGCGGCACGGGCCTTCCCTATGGATGGATAGGGAGTTCGGGCCTTAAACCATCACGCGGGCCCAGTGCGGATTGATGGTTATTAACGACTGCTAATGCAGCTGGGACTAACGGCTTAACATGCCTTCCGAAGCACGGAGGAGATCGAGATGAAAACTTCAACAATCGCAGACCAAGCGCGTTTACCGCTGCGCCACCGAGCTCCTCAACAGCATTTACTATTAGGAACAAAATGGAGATCATTGAGACCTCAAACTATTAATTTGTTATTATTACTAGCCCACTTGATCCCACTGCTGGCAAAGGCCTTCCCCTTGGTCTCCACAACTCACGGTACCGTGCTTTTTTTTGACATGACTTTTTATAGATTTGCCACAGGTGGCATTAATAAGGTATTTGGCGGGACAAATGGGGAGCGTTGAGGGTTCTCACCCGGTTCAAAATTTAAGACAACAGGCCTAAGGGTACCCAGTTGGGCGCAAACCTCGGCTCAGGGCGTCGTCTGAGGGGATCATATTGAAAGAATTAATCGAAGTGTTTGTTGTCGCGAGCTGATTGCCCGCCTCTATAGCTAGTCTTCGGGTCGTGAGGATCGTATATAACGTCTTTTACGATCCCGTGCGAGCTCCACCCAGTCTTTCCAATAACAGTCAAGATCATCACGCCATCTTTTCCGGGGAACTTATGATATTCGAAGAAAAATCACGTAACGAACAAGCACATTCCCAGTTATACCTATTTCTTACACAACTACCATGTAATTCTACACTAACGTTCTCATATAACCACTTAGCATTCGATACTCGGCCTAACTCAACCTACTTAGTTAGTTTCGCATATATGATCTGAGTCAGTCGTATATAGTTACTTGGTGCTCGGCGGTTATTAAATTAGTTGCAGCATTACTTGAATATTAGTGTATTTGACAGACAGATACGACTCACACCTCCGTGGTGAAAGAACCACAAATATATTTAATACAACTTAGTGAAATGACTCACTTTTTAGGATACGTCATCATCTCCCTAGCGATATCCCGTTATCACGGAGTCCGCTTGCCTAACCTGAAGATTCGACAGGTCCGGTATTTACAGAAGCGTCAACCTTCCAAGGGAAATCAGCCCAATAAAGGTTAGGTCACATAGTGAAACGCATTTATCGGGAATGTGGCTTTCCTCGTGATGTTTTCCTTCGCCGCTGAGTACGGAATCATTTATGATCCAAACATGAATTCGGTTTAGGCCCGTGCTAGGATTACAGTGCGAGTCAAGCGTCCTTCTGACTGGGTTACCACGGCTTCTTCCGGGTAATTTTTACGAAACGTCGAATCGAAAATTGCAGAAATACTATATGCAAACACTTTGGTATAGGGGAAAATAATGTGTATGACTACTCCCTTCCTCGGGTTGATAAACAGCCTACTTCTTTTACGAGTATATATCGGCAACCCAGTAGAGGAACACAACATGTGTACCTATAATCAACAAACAAACTAATAACAAACCAAACTCCAAGCATCATTCCCCTTTCATATTGTACATAATAAATTCTGCCTAGTAAAACATCGATCACACGAACGTAGAACTTGGCCAAGTATTCCTTTCTATATATCAAGTGGAAAAACTTTCGTATTCATTCTGAGAAACGTATATTTCCTTGGAAAACTCGATAACAGCCTGAGAAGTTCCTTAAAAGGTTATCTGATGCGTAGGGTAGAATGTCCAACCACTTTATGTGGTCCAGTTAGCTTTACAAGGTAGAGTTACGTGACTCTGACGTATAGGTTTCGGAGTAAATTATAGAAATTGGAACTGTAATATTAACTGGCTACAGGGACAGTACAACTAGAGGGCAGATTTATGCAGTAGGTATACAGGGTGTTAGTGACATCGTAACGAAAACTTTGAGGGATGATTCAGGCCATGATTCTGAGTTGATATCAATTGGAAATTTTCGTCGCAAAAGTATGGAATGGAAAATAATAAAAATAGCACAACATTTTCACGATTTTTCCAACAAGAAAATCCACTTGATATCAACTCAGAACCATGGTCTGAATCATCCCCCTCATACATCGTAACAAATACTAACATCGTGACATCGTAAAAAGTATAGAATTAAAAATAATAAAAATTATATGTATTTTGCGACGGAAAATTTCACTTGATATTAACTCAGAATCATGGTCTGAATCATCCCCCTCAGTATTCGTTACGATGTCACTAACACCCTGTATAATTTCAATAACTTTAGTAAGCCAAGGATGAAGGAACACTAGAAGGTAATCGGCGCGTTATGTTAAACACTGCACAATGGATGACATCCGATGTTTTTAAAATAAAAAAAAACGGAATGGATGTTGAGCCTTAATTAGCCAATCTGCAAAAGCAAGCAAGTTGCAAGCTGTAATCGTTTTCAAATTGTGATTTTTAAAACTTGACAATTCATACAGCGCATCCGATTTGAAAGTTTCCTGATGTGCTTTCAGCACTTTTATTTTTTTTTACTTCGGTGGTTATTTATGTTGGACAGGTACAAAAAAAATAGTTACATTTTGGCTATCTACCAAGAGTCGAATAAATCTTACAACCTTTACAAAATAATGTATACATTTTTATATTGTTTACCGACTATTACAAAAATAGAGTAGAATCTTTTTACGTAGGTAAAATCCCTCTTGTTTTATAGAACTAAAATTTATTTGAAAACACCATTATTTCCCGACCTTTTTATCGTTATAAAGATTGGAAGCTACAAATAATGAGAAATGGACGGGAATCGTTATGTGCCACCTGAGAATTGTTCGGGCGAATATTTTTAGTTGGCAAACACAACTGATAAATAGACCCCAAAGTCAGTGTTCTGAATTTGAATTTTAAACCTATAAAATATTGATAATATTGTTGGTTTTGAATTTCGCGGTATAAAATTATTGAGTACCTAGAAACACAAATCAAATTAGATCAGCACTTTTGCCATTATCAATAAAAGTAATATATCTTAAGACTTTCCTAAATAGGTACATACTTATCTCCTCCGTTTGATTGAGGTGCATGTAGGGATGCCTGTGCCTAGCAAAGGGACGTATAGTATAGGTTGTTTGTGTCATGTAAGCACCTACTTGGGTTATAAATAACTTATAGACCCGTACTAAACGAAAAGCTTGTATAATATTTTTATGCCTGTATATTGCATGTAAACGTCTAAAGGAGTGTAGGGTGCTTTGATGCTGACTATTTACGCTGTAGATTTTCCGTCTCTTTCATCTTAGGTGGTTTAGTACAGTAAGAACCTATATAATATATAAATATTTTACATACAATCTGCTCTAGTTTAGTACTGTTTAGTTTTGTGAGCCTGTCCTAAATGCATTGTGCCGTAAACATAGGCAAATTGCCACCACTTGTGGCAAACAACGTGGTCGCGACTGGGAGTAATCGCCGTAGATAGGCAGCCATATTGAATTTGAAGCGCGCCGTTCCAGATTAGCGAGCGAAATATTTTAATGGACGCGCACATCGTATCCATAAACCCAACACGTTAAGGATTACGTCATAATCCGCTTTTGTTTTATAAAAAGGTTGTTCGTCTGATATCTCGTTTTTAAATGCAGAGGACGGATAGCTAAGAGGTGATTTAATATTTTAATGTAATTTTTCTCTTTAGCAAAAGCATGACGTAATACACCTCAGCAAGTTTTATCCTATTACTATTTTCCTACTTTTTCTCGCAAATTACAGAAGCCAATCTATTTAGATTAATGTACCTTCATAGGCTATCTACTTTTTTTCTAAATATTGTGCAAAACGTTCAATCATCTGCTGATGTCAAAAATACTTTTATTATATAAATCGTTGTTTACTCAACGTTGTGTTATATTTATGAAAAGTAATGTACTTGATATAAACTTAGTGTAAAAATAGAATACGTATTCTGCTGCTTGATTGCAAAATTAATTTAATATAACTTTATCAATTATTATACAAGAAAAACAGAACGGCAAACCAATCAAAATAAAAGCGAAGCCACTAAAATAACTGCCAAAATCCTACATATCAAATACGAATATCACTAGCCGACGAATTTCAGCACACATTCTATTAATATAATCGACACAGCCAGCAATATTCCTCGTCCTAAAACAATATCCTAAATAAGAGGCTTCGGAAATAAGAAATAGCGGAAATAAAATTGGTCTCGGAATAATCCAGTTTTTTTTTTTACCAGCGGAATAAGATAAAGATAACAAATGAGATAATGTTATTAACCTACTACCAGTCGATATAATCAATGCGGGTTCTACCAGATTAGGGTTGTCATTTTTTGGAAAAAGCTGGTTTTAGAGATAAATTTTCGCATTTTATTTCTATTGCAAAAAGTCTGGAGGAGTTAGCTTCTGTATTTGGATACTAAACGCGTGCCACGAAATAAATAGAGGTATATCAAAACTAAATGTGTAGGTATCAGCTTTCCAAAATACGTTAATGCGTTACGTTAACTGTATATTTAGTACCCGTTTCACCACTTGCTTATAATATCTGTCAGCCCATTCGAAAACTTAGCTAGCACATAGTACTTAGTATTAAACTGCTATCTGACACTACTAGTATTTCGCGTTTTATGCGATTTTGATTTCATGTTTTAGGTCTGATTCACGCTTACTGATAATCTGTCTGAAATTTTATTTGGCGGATAGTTATTAACAGTACTAGTATGTTTAAAATCAATACAATAAAACCTTGCTGATAATCTGTTTGACATATTATCTGGCGGACTGTTGTTTACAGTACTACATAATACCGTTTGTGTATATTAATATTTAAAAATATATTTAAAATCAAGAGCAATGAAACTTCTTTAAATTAGGTATTACGGTGTCGATGATAACCCTTTTACGTTTGTGTTTCAGCAAACCAGGGACGGTGTAATTTCACCTGACTGGCATTTTTTTCATTCGCCATTCCCCGACCATTTGGCCACAGCCCTCCGATAACAAAATACATGTGACTGTGTAAGCGATTTTTTTTCCACCAATTTGGGTAGCCACATTTGATAACGCTTAACGATCGAGTTTCGCTTTGTATCTTTACAGTATATAATATTATAATTACTTATATTGTTTGTTTAAAAAGTGGGCGTCCTACGGCTGATGATGATATTGTTTGTTTATTAATGTATTTAGTGTCATTTTTACGAAATTCAACAGAGATCTATTTTAAAATATGATCGTATTTTCCATCTATCCGTCATCATAAATAAATTCAAATTTCTATCTCATTGCATTCACATTTGTTTTGACGTGACTTATTTTAATTTTGCTGCCAATGGCATAAACTACTTGGCTGGACAAATGGGGAGTGTTAAGGCCTTTCTGGGCAAATGGTGAGCGTTAAGGCCTCTCACACGGTAGCATTACCACTACTAGTTATACCTCTACTCTTTCCTACTCGTATCTACCTGTTCTTTCAGTATTTTTAACCCATCCATGTTTTTCACCTAGTTTTTATCAACTCTTCTACCCTTATACCCAATTTTTATACCCAATTTTCATTTTTGTAGACTGTCACACATACTGTTGATATTCCCGTGCTATCCCGATACGGTTTGTTCCGAAAGAAATTGATCCCTAACTCAAACTGTCCCAAACTTTTTGCGGCTTTGAGAAAGTAAATCATATTGATTGATGTTGCGAAACTTGAATGGATACTCGTAAATTCTTACGTCTATAGGCTTTCTTCGAGTACCTATTTAATAACATAGCATCACGCCTTTATCCCCGACGGGTGAAGACAGAGGTGTATAGTATATAATTATATGTACATCCACTCCTCGCCAGCTATAATTAAGTCCGAGGGGGCAGTCCAGAGCACAAATCCTGAAAACCACGTGTAAATTTTCAAACTTGTCTTCAAACTTGTAAAGTCCCATTCTTCACTTAGCCCCAGTGAAAATTATGATTTTTATTAACGCGTTCTTCGAACAGGAATATCACGGATTCTCTTGACCTATTAGTTAGTACCTACTACCGCCTATTAATACCTACTTGCGCGCGCAAGTATTTGGCTTGTCTATGAAAATATATTTTGATAATATTATTGTTTCCTCCTCCATCAACAACCTCCGTGGTCTAGTGGTTAGAGCATTAGGCTCACGATCTGGACGTCCGGGTTCGATCCCCGATGGGGACATTGTCGAAATCACTTTGTGGGACTGTCCTTTGTTTGGTAAGGACTTTTCAGGCTTGAATCACCCCATTGTCCGAAAAAGTAAGATGATTCCTTGCTTCGGAGAGCACGTTAAGCCGTAGGTCCCGGCTATTAGCCGTAAAAAACACCTCCACCAACCCGCATTGGAGCAGCGTGTTGGAGTATGCTCCATACCCACTCCGGTTGATTGAGGGGAGGCCTGTGCCCGGCTGTGGGACGTATATAGGCTATTTATGTTATGTATTGTTTCCTCTGCTCCTTCGCGCAAAAAATCAAATTGAAAGTGGAATTGTGACGGTTGATGCGAAATCCTACTACCTAAGTATTTCCCAACTTTTCTAAATGAAAACGTTTGTGGGTTCTGGGTTCTTAACCCGCAGAGGAGCAGCGTTGTGAAATGGGAAAAGGTCTGGATTCCCCTCGGATTAATGAGGGAAGACCTGTGGGGTTCAAAACGCCACATCGACGCAATTCATCTAAAAAAAGCAATATTGCTATTGGATATTTGTTTGCAATGCGCTTTTTTATGCGCAAATGTGTTGCAATGTGGGGGCTGAAGTAAGTGTGTCGTAGATTTTACCTAAAGAAACTTTTTTATTATTATTTATTATTATTAAGTAGCGGGGTTCACCTACTTAGTTCATCTTGCAAATGCGATGGATGTACCTCTAATTTCCCTAATTGGGATATAGTTTTTTTTACTATTTTACTAACAAATATGGATGTAATCAATGTGGATGAGTCCGAAATAAATGATTATTATTATTATTATTATAGTCATGAGCTTATGTTATGTTTATTATTTTCTCTTTTTTTTTTGTTGTGACTTATCGTAGGTTTGCCTCAGATGACATTAGCTTAATATAATCGCCGGACACAGAATCCTGTTAAGCCCACAGTGGTGCTAATTCCTGTAAATACCATCTAATTTTATTTAAAGTTATATCTGTCATTTTCTTATCCGCCGAAAAGGAAAGGGACGGATAATCGACAAGCATAAAATTTATGGAACACACGTCAATTTTAAGCACAAATCTAAACCAACCGTCTAAAAATTTTACACCCGTCAATAACCCGACACAGTTAAGTAGACAGCACGTCAAACGGATTGCATACCAGCGACGTACCTTCTGATTCGCCCGGGTTATTCATTCATTTACTCATTCTTCCTAAAATTAAGAGCTGTGAATCATCCGTCCCTTTCCTTTTCGACGGATATGAATATGACGGATATAACTTAAAATAAAATTAGGCGGTGTCTGCAGGAATCGGGGCCAGTTAGGATATAAAAAAATATGTAGGTACACAGAAAAGTTCTACATGTAGCTTATTTTTATGTTGTCGTCTTTCGAATTTCTGTTACTAACAGAATATGAACTAGTTTCCGAAATAAATAATTTGAATTTGAAAAAGCACTGAACAAACCAAAAATAATTCAATCACAACAAATCGCTTCAAGTTTGAAACCACACGAGACATATAACCTAATACTTCCCCCGTAATACTTTGCCCCCAACTTGGAATTACCAAACTTTTCGTCACGTAGGGTACCCCATTTCTGTTGGAATCATTCATGGAATTTATTGTATTATCCGAGTTATGTTATTAACATTTAAGAAGACTGCTTTAGGTTTTCCGGTTATCCAGTTATAACCATAACCTGTGAACCCGTCACAACCTCTATTACATACACTCAGATATACAATGAATCGATATTAATATATTGAGTTATTCCCGACCAAGTCCAGGCTACCGTTTACTTAAGTATGTCGTCGTTACCCGAGCTTTGTCAGAGGGCCTTTAATAGTAACCCTGACACCAGGGTTAATGAGGTTGGTTTTTGATGTAACAACCCACATGAGAGAAGATTGAATTATTACAAAGATGTATGTATATATCTAGTGTTATCCCGTTTTCACAAGGTCCGCTTACCTAACCTGGAGATTTGACAGGTCCGGTTTTTTACAGAAGTGACTGCGTGTCTGAGCTTCCAACCCGCGAAGGGAAAACCGGTCCAATATATTATGTTAGGTCACAGAGCAAGGTTTAGGTTAGGTAAGAGCTAAATTCTGTTATTATCTACACATTTTGACATCTTTCTTCAGAATCAGCGTTGGATTTATCAAGTACTATTACGTGCATAACTCCTAAAAGATAGGGCATAGTAGAGTAAAGAGTAATCAGAAAACAACACTCAAATACTTTTGATGTTAAACCTAAGATTGGATATGATACGTCACAAGGGCAATTTCGTACTTAATAATGAAAATCAAGCTAATTAGATTTACATCGTTTACTTTCGAAATTGGAGATCTCGCACACGCTTAGTGCTAATGTTTGCATTTCCAATTAGCAAGCATTGAGAAGTGGTACGAAAACGATGATTTTTCACCCCATTGTCCGAAAAAGTAAGATGATTCCTTGCTTCGGAGAGCACGTTAAGCCGTAGGTCCCGGCTATTAGCCGTAAAAAACACCTCCACCAACCCGCATTGGAGCAGCGTGTTGGAGTATGCTCCATACCCACTCCGGTTGATTGAGGGGAGGCCTGTGCCCGGCTGTGGGACGTATATAGGCTATTTATGTTATGTATTGTTTCCTCTGCTCCTTCGCGCAAAAAATCAAATTGAAAGTGGAATTGTGACGGTTGATGCGAAATCCTACTACCTAAGTATTTCCCAACTTTTCTAAATGAAAACGTTTGTGGGTTCTGGGTTCTTAACCCGCAGAGGAGCAGCGTTGTGAAATGGGAAAAGGTCTGGATTCCCCTCGGATTAATGAGGGAAGACCTGTGGGGTTCAAAACGCCACATCGACGCAATTCATCTAAAAAAAGCAATATTGCTATTGGATATTTGTTTGCAATGCGCTTTTTTATGCGCAAATGTGTTGCAATGTGGGGGCTGAAGTAAGTGTGTCGTAGATTTTACCTAAAGAAACTTTTTTATTATTATTTATTATTATTAAGTAGCGGGGTTCACCTACTTAGTTCATCTTGCAAATGCGATGGATGTACCTCTAATTTCCCTAATTGGGATATAGTTTTTTTTACTATTTTACTAACAAATATGGATGTAATCAATGTGGATGAGTCCGAAATAAATGATTATTATTATTATTATTATAGTCATGAGCTTATGTTATGTTTATTATTTTCTCTTTTTTTTTTGTTGTGACTTATCGTAGGTTTGCCTCAGATGACATTAGCTTAATATAATCGCCGGACACAGAATCCTGTTAAGCCCACAGTGGTGCTAATTCCTGTAAATACCATCTAATTTTATTTAAAGTTATATCTGTCATTTTCTTATCCGCCGAAAAGGAAAGGGACGGATAATCGACAAGCATAAAATTTATGGAACACACGTCAATTTTAAGCACAAATCTAAACCAACCGTCTAAAAATTTTACACCCGTCAATAACCCGACACAGTTAAGTAGACAGCACGTCAAACGGATTGCATACCAGCGACGTACCTTCTGATTCGCCCGGGTTATTCATTCATTTACTCATTCTTCCTAAAATTAAGAGCTGTGAATCATCCGTCCCTTTCCTTTTCGACGGATATGAATATGACGGATATAACTTAAAATAAAATTAGGCGGTGTCTGCAGGAATCGGGGCCAGTTAGGATATAAAAAAATATGTAGGTACACAGAAAAGTTCTACATGTAGCTTATTTTTATGTTGTCGTCTTTCGAATTTCTGTTACTAACAGAATATGAACTAGTTTCCGAAATAAATAATTTGAATTTGAAAAAGCACTGAACAAACCAAAAATAATTCAATCACAACAAATCGCTTCAAGTTTGAAACCACACGAGACATATAACCTAATACTTCCCCCGTAATACTTTGCCCCCAACTTGGAATTACCAAACTTTTCGTCACGTAGGGTACCCCATTTCTGTTGGAATCATTCATGGAATTTATTGTATTATCCGAGTTATGTTATTAACATTTAAGAAGACTGCTTTAGGTTTTCCGGTTATCCAGTTATAACCATAACCTGTGAACCCGTCACAACCTCTATTACATACACTCAGATATACAATGAATCGATATTAATATATTGAGTTATTCCCGACCAAGTCCAGGCTACCGTTTACTTAAGTATGTCGTCGTTACCCGAGCTTTGTCAGAGGGCCTTTAATAGTAACCCTGACACCAGGGTTAATGAGGTTGGTTTTTGATGTAACAACCCACATGAGAGAAGATTGAATTATTACAAAGATGTATGTATATATCTAGTGTTATCCCGTTTTCACAAGGTCCGCTTACCTAACCTGGAGATTTGACAGGTCCGGTTTTTTACAGAAGTGACTGCGTGTCTGAGCTTCCAACCCGCGAAGGGAAAACCGGTCCAATATATTATGTTAGGTCACAGAGCAAGGTTTAGGTTAGGTAAGAGCTAAATTCTGTTATTATCTACACATTTTGACATCTTTCTTCAGAATCAGCGTTGGATTTATCAAGTACTATTACGTGCATAACTCCTAAAAGATAGGGCATAGTAGAGTAAAGAGTAATCAGAAAACAACACTCAAATACTTTTGATGTTAAACCTAAGATTGGATATGATACGTCACAAGGGCAATTTCGTACTTAATAATGAAAATCAAGCTAATTAGATTTACATCGTTTACTTTCGAAATTGGAGATCTCGCACACGCTTAGTGCTAATGTTTGCATTTCCAATTAGCAAGCATTGAGAAGTGGTACGAAAACGATGATTTTTCACGATGATGGTATACCAACCTCATCAACCCTGGTGTTAGGGTTATGATTGAGCCGGCTTATGATTGAGCCGGCAAAGGCCCCTGACATGGCTCATGTAATTATTACTTACTTACATCAGTAAATAGTAACCAGGACCAACGGCTTAAAGTGCCTTCCGAAGCACGGATCATCTTACTCTCGGACAATCAAGTGATCAGCCTGTAATGTCCTATCCAAACTAGGAATCACAAAGTGATTTTTGTGGTATGTCCCCACCGGGATTCGAACCCGGGGACTATGGATCGTGAGTCCATTGTTCAACCACTGGACCACACAGGCCGTTATCACTATTTAAAGTATGTACATTTGTTAAAGCACTATTTTTAGAGTTTCCTGCCTCTACTTATTTCCAATTTGCTTGGGACGCCTAAATTATCTTTATTTATAAATCCGAGTATTTTTAGAGCTGTCAGGTTTTGAAGACTTAGAACATTCAAACTCAAATAAAATTAAGTATGTATGTGTCAGCTGAAATCGGCCCCACTTAGCTGCTTTTAATACAGATTCTACAGCATCTACAAAGTGTGTCTCTAGGGGTCGCAATTTGAAGACCGACTGACTTTAGCACCATCCATCACGTTAATAATTCAGCTGCCTAAGTGGCAGGCAACGGGTTGCAATCCCTAGCTAATACTTGCAGGAAGCGGGTATGAAATATTTTTAGAGATATTAGGTAATTAGGGACAGTAATAGGATGACAAAGCAAATTAGAGATTTGGTAACTAGGTACTAAGTCGTTTCTTCTTCTGTCGTGAGGCGGACTACGAACCTCATCAATCCGGTATCAGGGTTATTTTATTGAGCCGCTAAAGGCCCTGACATTGCTCATGTAACGACTACGTACTTACGCCAGTAAGTAGTAACCAAAGATCAAGGGTTTAACGATTAAGAAAAAAAGATACTTAAATAACTAAGTAAATTCTGTAATTATCAACACAATTTGACATATTTCTTTTGAATCAGCATTGGGTTTAAATCTATGCCTGATCATCGACGGATCTGGCTTACCAGATCTACAAAAGGTTATACCTTATGATTTATCTTTATTTTATATGTCTTTGAATTGCAACCTAAGTAAAATCGCATTTTGTACTTTCTAAAATGATAGGTCTTTACCTATAATAGGGCTCGTCTATAATTTGTATGAGATTGGCAACTTGACTTTTACCTTATGACTGTATTATCGATGGCTTGCGGGTCTGCCCACCTCGTAATAATATTATGGATGTTACTTAATGTATGTTTAATTTATTTCCCGCTATGCAGCGGAACTCAAAGCCTAGCACAGCATGAACATTTCTCATGAGCTGTTAAATTTTTATTGGACACTTCTTTTACGCGCACATATAAAATCGACTCGGTCCCTGTAAGGTGTAAAATCGGTCTACTTTATGTCTAAGAAAGCAGTAAATTTTGAGTGGATTTTTTTATTTTATTCGTATGACAGTTCCCGAAACTGTATTCGGTTACTTTTCGTGGAATTTTATATTCGTATATAAAGCTTAAGCGGTTGTTTGTGCTTGAAGGAATACTTTGTAGGTTAACTCGCTTAGGTTGTAAAGATGGCGTAAAAGGTCATAAAAGGGTTATATAAGGAGAAGGCGTTAACGTCAACGGTTTTATTTATTGAGTAATGGTGACCGTTATGGGAGAAATAAGTTATTTTTGTATTTTATGTACAAATAGAGTAACGGTTACCAGGACGTAACACATATCTAATATATAGAAGGAGAAACTGACTGACTCACTGACTGACATATCAACGCACAGCCCAAACGGCTAAACGTAGGCACTTGAAATTTGGAAGGAACGTAGCTTAGGTACCGTAGAGGTGCACTAAGAAAGGAATTCCCGAAATTCTAACGGGAACGGGAATTAGCGGGAAAATCCTTTTGTATGAAAAATCTAAACCACTTAAGTTAGACGCTTGAAATTTGGCATGCACTCCCACACACACAAAGATCTTTCTTTTATAACACGCCACGCGAAGTCGCGGGCAAAAGCTAGTACTTAATAAAACAAGCAATTAAATCAAAATTAGAGAAAGCACTGCTTGAAATAAAATAATGTCATTGTAAAGTGTGATACATTATGTTGTAACTAAGAGATGAAATATATAAGGTTGCATGTACATAGTAACAAAAACAAAACACCACCAACCCGCAGTGAAGCAACGTGGTGGAGTATGCTCCATATCCCCTCCGGTTGATTCAGGGGAACCTATGCCCAGCAGTGGGACGTGTATAGATTGTTTATGTTTTTTTTTTACATGTACATAGTATAATCAAACATTGCTAGCGCGTACTCGCCGAAAACTGGTGTCAGTTGGGCGAGAGAATGTTATTTGTATAAATGTTTAACTATTGGTGCAAATTAAATAAAAAAAAAACAATTTTCTACGTACTTCACTTGTTATTTTTGTCGTACTAAGGTTGACAGAAAAAATAAAGGATATTCTTTTTAGTCTATCTAATTAAGTCAAGCGTCAACTTGCATTGAATTGATTAAGCACTGTGGTCCGTCACCGGCTTGCTTCACAAACAGAAAGTGCCGGTTCAATCCCCGCCCCGGTACCGGACTTGTACCAATGAGTTATTAATTTATCTAAAGTGCAATTTTCACTAACACAGTTGGCACCTTCGGCTATACTACGATGGTCTAACAGAAAGCTCGGTGAATCGTGGATACTCAGATAAATTTGTACCTTTGAATCGCTCAATGGAATAGTCGTGAGTTGTACGTATGTTATATTATAAATTATAATGTTATGTAATGGTTATAACAAATTTTCAACCTCGTAATTTTCTGTCTAAAATCGTTAAATAACTTACTTAGCCTTAATACTTAAACCAAGTGATAAGTATAAAAACAACTCTTCAGAGCGTATTTTAAATAAGAGCTTAATGTATGTATGAATAAGCAATTATTTCGATCAATAAAGGTTGCATTTGTATAAAGCTCTGATTGCTATCTAGATGGGACAGACTAATTGATCAAGGGTAACTGGATATCAATATTAAATAGCTCCCTTGACTTAGATAAATATTGAATTAACATAGAAATACTTCACCCAGATTCACGATATCAGTTATTTAACACTTCATCTTACCTGAAACAAAATAAAGTAAACATTAATAATGAAATTTTGTTTCACTCTACGCATAGAATAAGGAACAATACTACTTATAAAACGGCAGGTTGGAAGGTCAGACAGGCAGTCGCTTCAGAAAAAAATAAGTAAGCGGACCCTGTGACAAAACGGGATAATAGGGAGATGATGACTACGTATAGAAGGGCAACTCTCCGCTCCCCACCAGCGGCTGAGCTAGGTTTACCTCATCCCCGCCTCCCTCGGTCTTACTTTAGTCTTCAATCGTATGAGCGTCAGTCGTCACTCACACAGATGCGCGTGTACGATAACGTCAATGTGAAGTGTCTGTGTAAAACGAGGTGTTTTGTATGAAGTGTCCGGGGTGCGACAGAATCAAATGGTTTCCAACAGTAGAAGGACGAGTGAACAGTTTCTACAGGACCCGATACTGATAGAATTTGAAACATATCAATACAAATCGATAGACAATAAGAGACGGCAATTATCTGAGCTAAAATTACCCTCGTAATAATAACTGCTGAATTATAGATAAACGTTTAGTCGCGGCAGGTCGACGGATAAACCCCAACCAATTGTTATCTATGCATCTGTAGTTGTGTGACACGAATATCAAATGATGTACCATGCTTTTGTTATTGTAATATGACGGAGGGGTTGAGGTTGGCTAGGCTAGACAGTAAGCGATAAAACTGTAGAACCGTATTTCTATGATATATGGAAAACTTCAACATTCCATGGAAATTAATATGAAAATCAGTGCGTAGTTTGGTTAGGACAGGTTATTTCTGTCGTATACGTGCCTTCCCGTAGCAATGAATTATGTGCTCGGGAATGAAAGTAGCGCTGGAATTTGGTGTCCATACGAACGACCTGCGTGGTCCAGTGGTTGAGCGTTGAGCTCACGATCCGGAGACATTACTGACTGATCACCAGATTGCCCGAAAGTAAGATGATTCGGGCTTCGGAAGGCAGTTTCAGCCATTGGTCCCGGTTACTACTTACTACTGTAAGCACATAGTAGTAACATGATAACAGGTTGGTAATCACAACACAAAAAGATGGCACACGCTCACTTCCTAGCCACAATCAGATGTCTCTAAAGTTGACTAAGACAGTTTTATTATTCAAAAAGTATTTTTCACTTTCATCTTTTGTACAAGATTTGTTGAGACAGATGCGCGTTTCTAAATGAAACAGATAGTATTTTGTTTTTAAACTATGCAAACAACATTCTATTCCCTTCATATAACATAATGTAAATTAGATTTTAGTTAGTTTATATGAAAGAAATTTAATGAGTACTTTTATAAACAAAGTCTGCTGGGACAATGCACATTATCTTAACTTCAATATTCCATTATTTATGATAATACCTAAACACATGAACCTATGTTATATATGTCTATCTTTGTATACTTATTTATCTTACTGGATGTTTGTGACATAGTAACGAATACTGAGGATGATTCGGTCCATTATTGTGAGTTGATATCGAATGGAATTTAATATCTTATAAATTATACGTCCAGTGTAAAACATACCCTGCCTATTGGTTAATTTTACCCATAAAATGCTTTATTGGAATACCTTCAAATGTCCTTTACGGTTAATAAAATAACTGTGAACTGGATTTGGGGCAGTAATGACTTCATAACATGAATATGTTGGAGCTGTAAAATATTTAACGGTGCTATTAATCATACTAATTTTATGACCGTGGTTTCTTATCCACGTTTACTTCTGTTTAAGCTCTTAAACGCCCCCCCCCCCCCCCCCCACCCTCGGCGTTCCGAACTTGCACCAATGACTTATTTAAGTGTAGTTTTCACTGACACTGTTGGCTCGACCATTATAGATACGTGTACCTCTGACTACCCCAATTGCGATGGATGTACCTCTGACTACCCCAATTGCGATATAGTCGTGAGTTTATGTTATGCTTTCGTAAAATACAGATCTATGAAGAGGTCTTATAATAATTGAAATGTCTCTAAAATAACAACCGGGCACAAGCCTCCGCTCAATCAACCGGAGTGGGTACGGAGCATACTCCACCACGCTGCTCCACTGCGGGTTGGTAGAGATGTTTTTACGGCTTTACGTGCCCTCCGAAGCACGGAATCATCTTACTTTTCCAGACAAGTGATTCAAGCCTGCGCAGTTCTTACCAAACAAAGGACAGTCTCACAATGTGATTTCGACAATGTCCCGTGATCTGGAAACGAACCCAAACCTCCAGACTTAACGCTCTAACAACTAACCCACGGAAACTTTGACAGCATTATACTTATTTATGCAGGTAGGAATATCCCTGGATATCCTGTCGCTGTGTTTTGCCATGTACTAGTTAAGAGACTTTTTGTAATTATTTCTTTTTATTTTGGTGCAATAAAGTGTATTTGTATTGTATTGTATTGTTAATGACATCGTAACGAATACTAAAGGGGATGATTAAGACCATGATTCCGAGTTAATATCAAGTGGAATTCTATACTTTTGTGATGGAAAATTTCACTTGATATTAACTCAGAATGATGAGCTGAATCATCCCCCCAGTATTCGTTACTATGTCACGAACACCCTGTCTGTTTTTTAATTAACAACTTTGTTAATCCTCGAATAAGGGCGATGTCTTATGCCTAAAGAATACAGAGATTTAAATATGATTTAACATGATATTCAAAAATAACAATGAAGCCTAAATCTTTTCACTTAGTTACAAGTCTGTTTATCTGAGGGTTTAGTCCATTGTGTTTTTGATGGTCTCTTTGTCTATGTAATTACTTTGTTTACGTTTGATAATTATATTCTATTGTATAAGAAAAACAAATATAATGGTAACAAGATATTTCAGTCATAGAAATCATGTATTTTGACTTCAAAGTAAATTGGATTAAAGTCGCATTTTCCACTACGTTACTATGATATAAAAGGATGTCAACGCTAATGGAGATGAAGTATATTATTATGTCTACATCATAAAATACACGACTATATCCCAATTAATAAGACACAACGAATTCATTAAAAACATCATAGAAGGAAAGCTAGAAGGAAAGAGAGGAAGGTGAGTCCAAGAAGAGCTTACATGGAACAGATTAAAGAAAAGGTTAACGTCGTGTCTTATAGGGAAGTCAAGGAATTGGCCTTTGATAGACTGGAATGGAAAATGCTACACCGACAAGAGCGTGGCTCTTAAATTGATGATGATGATCCCAATTGGGGTAGGCAAAGGTACCTCCATAGCAAGATGAACTAAGTACCCACACCTCACCGAGCTTTCTGTTAAACTAATGGTGATAGGTGGTGAGTCGTCTATAATGATCGAGCCAAGTGTTAGTGAAAACAATAACAACCCGGTGCTCCTTGTTTGAGAAGCAAGCCGACCACAGTCACCTATTGTGTCCAGATATTTTACAAAACAGATACTTTATGTTTAATATTAATATCAACGGGCAACCAAACTAGGCATTATGTGATTTTCATGACCGATATTCGAACGGGAGGCTCCAGTGAGCAACGCTCAACCACTGGACCATCGTCGTTATATTAGATTAAACTATATTAGATATAGCATCATACCTGTATCCCCAAACGGGTAGGCAGAAGTGTATAGTATATAACATACACCCACTCGTCGCCAACTATGTTTATCCCAACCAAAAAACTATAAAATTTCTGAACAACCATCAAAAAATATTACGCCTAATGTAATAATTAAGTTTGTATTGCTTCTCACAACTTGTACAATCGTTTACTCGATCATCAACATAGTCGAGGAAAAGAAGCTGCAAGAAAAACCTCGGCACAGGGCCCCAGATGTTCTTAAAAGAAAAAACTGTTGTACAATTTAACAATTTGGCTGCCTAAAGAGAGTTAATACAGAAAGACTGGTTTCTTCAACTTCCATTCCGCTTCCGAGAACAGGGACGGCACCAAACATATATCACCGAATGTATATTTGCATCCGAAGGTCCTCACGACCCGATTATTCCTTCTATAGAGGCAATCAATCAGCTCGCACACAATCAGGACTTAGACTAGACCGACTCAACCAGCGTGTTCGAATTTTGCCCCAGGTCTGTTTAACACCGGTAAAACCTTAGGTTCATTGAGCTTTGAAGAGTCAAAAATGAAGTTTTCGAATGCGGCAGAGTACTTATTGCGTCCTTTTTGCGGAAAACTCATAAGTTTCGCGATATTGTGAAGTTTTGTTCAATAGCATCTGTGCTGGCTTGTTTTCATCAACTGTATATTTCTTAGTATTGTGAGCAGCAAAACTTTGAACAAATAAACCTTATTGTGGTGTCTTTATGTTGCATTTATGTAGCCAGTCTTTAAGTTTAATCCTTTATTATAAACTTTACCTTGCTTTTCTTTGCTTTTCATCCTTCCACCTTTTGAGGTTTTTGATAAAAATCACCCTTATCTGGACAGATTATGATTCAAAATGCATAAAATCCTACCGGACGGTAGGTTTACAAAATTACTATAGAAATCATAGAATAAAGAATAATACCTAGTACTAGAAAGATAACTCACCGCCTCTCACCAAGTCGTATCGTACGCCGAGCTAGACTTAGGCTAACCCACTCCATTCAAAATAAACGGCTTTGGGTTTAAGTTCTTATCTATGTAACAATATATAGCGTTATAAAGCAATAAACAAGATTATAATTTCGAAAATAGAATAAAACGATTAAAAAGTGCAGGGGTCATTCCTATAAAATATACCTAATACTGACATAATAATTTGCAAAAGAGTATCGACGCTCAAAATGCACAATTTTACACAAAATACCGGTTACGGTTTTTGTTTGTAACTTTTTGCCAGTTGACGTTATGATGCAATAATTATGTTAATTTCCCGATGATCTCATAGTGAAGCAAAATATTTTATACGAAATAATTTGCCAAACATGAACTTTGTCTTGTGCTAGAAAAAAAAGTAAGGGAATCGGAAAATTATGCAAATACACACCGTACTCAGCTCAAAATAAGATTTCTATTATTCTAAGAAACATAACATAAGATGACGACTGTGCTGATATTCCCAATTCGTATAAATTAGACAGTAAATCCATCGTATGGTGAACTAAGTAACCACACTTCACCGAGCTTTCTATTAGACCAACGTGATAAAAGAAAGAAAGAAAGAAACATTAATTACTTCCGGACACCACAGACACAGACAGACAGGTACATTACATTCAACACAGGACAGAAACCACACGGAAATCAATACACAGAAAAAAGAAAAAAAAAACAAAACAAAAAGAAAACCAAGATCAAAAATCATCATCATGATACTTGGTGAGCCGTATCGCTGTCAAGCCAAGTACGTTAGTGACTGATGCACTTTTATTATTCTAATCACGACAGAAAGAAAAGCAGAAAATAAACACATTACCTAGCAACGGATACCATAAACATTTATATAAGGAAACAAACAATATTGTCGTTTTGAAAGCAATAAAAGTACTGCCCGCGGCTGTTCCGTACCTTTTGCGGGATTTTGTCCATAATTTAATAGGTACAAATACAAATGACCAACACAAAAAGCCACTCTAAAATCCACCCTCAAAAGGTGAATTCGAGTGTAAAGGGTTATCAGGGGTTGCAATTATCAGCAGAAAGGGTTTACCTTAATTACAGTATTGGCACACGCTGAACACTTCATACAAAACACCTCGTTTTAACACAGACGTTATCGTACACGCGCATCGGTGTGTGTGGCTTCTGACGCCTATACGATTGAAGACCAAAGTAAGGCTGAGGGGTGAGGTAAGGTTAGTTTATAGAATTTTCCATAGCAAAAGTGAAATGAAAATAATTAGAATGAAGGAAACTTTATTATTTAACCAGCTGCAACGAACAGATTCGACTCTACAATAGATTTTAAAAAAACAGCGTTTGATTTGATATGGATCTCGTTTCAGGAAGTGAAACGAAGCCATTATAAGCTAACATTTACTTTACGTTGAACGAACTTTAGTTGAGAGTTTGAACTCTATAATATCAATAGTGTGGTTTGGTTCCGCTTGATTTATTGTGAAGGTTTACTTTATACTTTGATAGGCAATTATTACGCGATCGGTTAATTGCCTGTCACCAAACGATCCATCATTTTTCATCTTAGGATTTCAAAAATGGCTGCAAAATGTCCTCTAATTCTCTCTCTCTCTCTCTCTCTCTCTCTCTCTCTCTCTTTATTTAAGAGCTGCGCTCTTTTTCGGTGGAGTAATCGCTAATCCTCTCTTCTTCCCGTCAAATCCTTCACCATCTGATACGACACGACCTGCACCTTCTCTTTTATTTGTCCTCTTAATTATTTAACAAATAATCAACTGGTCGCCCCAATGGACCTATCATAGATAACATAACATAAGCTCACGCCTACATCCCATTAAGGTAGTTCATCCTACGCAAGATGAACTAAGTACCCACACTTCGAGCTAACTGTGTTAGTGAAAACTGCACTTGAGATAAATTACACACAGATCACAGATCTAAGTATCATCATCATCAGCCCATTACGTCCCCACTGCTGGGGCACGAGCATGGGATGGATAGGGAGATCGGGCCTTAAACCACCACGCGGGCCCAGTGCGGATTGATGATTATTAACGACTGCTAATGCAGCCGGGATCAACGGCTTAACGTGCCTTCCGAAGCACGGAGGAGCTCGAGATGAAAACTTTTTTTTTGTGGTCACTCATCCTATTACCGGCCTTTACGAAAGTTGCTTAACTTCAACAATCGCAGACCGAGAGCGTTTACCGCTGCGCCACCGAGCTCCTCAATCTAAGATCTAAGTATATTATTATGCATAAAATATTCTACATTTAATGTAGAAACGTAGACGTACTAGATATAGTACTTACTACATTGAAAAGTTTGTCAATTTTCGTTATCAATCTTCCAGCAATTAAATCTTTTTATAAATTAATCCTCTATTTCCCTAACATTTAGTTAATACCCCAACACATTAGCCCGTTTCAACCCTTTTTACAGACATTAACGGACTTAAATACTTAATATTTCATACGTAAACACCCACTTATGGGACCGCGGAATAAAGTGTCTGTTGTCATGCTTTGCATAAATAAATTGCTTTAAATTGTTCTTAGACACACGCGGGGAGGGTCATTAATCACTGCCTGTCCACAAACGTGTCCACATGGGTTCATGAAGTTTGGAACCGTTTGGTACCGTTTGGGGCCATTTGGTGCCGCTTGTATAGAGAAATTCGAGTAACTACATATATTATTGTCTGTCGTATACGTGCCTTCCCGTAGCGGTGAATTATGTGCTCGGTAATGAAAGTAGCTCTGGGTTTGGATTAGCTGGACTTTGGTGTCCATACGTACATACATGCATACTAACGATCGAAACAAGTAATCAGAAGTTAAATTATAGCCACTTTTAATGCTTAGTCCCGAGATGAGAATGAGGAATCGTAACGTATGTTTATTGGTTGGGTGATTAAGTGGTCCATAAGGTCCGTCTAAGAAACACTACAATACCTCAGTCCACTTGCTACCGATCCGAATTGTTACCGATCGCGTAACAATTCTTGCCGAGACTTCGGTGTGAATTTGTGGAGCCGCCTGTATAATGAACGAATTGCTCTTGCGCAGCCGCTCGTATGATGCCTACTCTCGTACTTGTTTACGTGTTTACTAGCTAGTATGGTGTGACATAATTGTTTGCAATTTATTATTTCTTTGTAAGTTACCTACCCTTTATAAGTTAAGTTGAACAACTGATTGCTAACTGATGTTTAGATTATATTTTGCGTTGAGACAAACCCATGTCGGGTTTAACAATGCTTCTTAGCGTTTAAGGTATTATGTTCATGAATTTCTTTGCAATAAAAAAAAAAGTCAGTTTTAAGACATGCTCGGGAAAATAGGTAGCTAAACGCACTCCCAGTCAATTTTTTTTGTCCGTCGATATAGGAAAAAACTCTAAAGGCAAGTCTCTTGCTCTATTGATAGGTAGATTTAGTTGTCATCCATAAGAGAATGTTTATTTAAATGACCTTCAAAATACTGCTCCTCCACTTTTCACCGTTTAACGCAAGTCATGTAAAGTAGAACACCGATCATTCCTGTTTAAGTACATTGATATCAGCTGCTTTTTCACTTTTACTAGAACATGCAATGTGCGTATCACCTTACTGGTAAGGGTTCTGTACATTTAACAGTATATGGACCACTAGCTCTTATTATTATACATGCTCTTCTATCGTGCGGGTTGTGAGGTGGATTACCAACCCCATCAACCCTGGTATCGGGGTTATTATTGAACCGCAAAAGGCCCCTGAAATGGCTCATGTAACGACTACTACCCTGGATCAGTAAATGCCTTCCGAAGCATGGATCATAATATTACTTTCGGGCAATCACGTGATCAGCCTGCAATGTCCTAACCAAACTAGGGATCACAAAGTGATTTTCGTGATATGTCCTCACCGGGATTTGGACCCGGGACCTCCGAATCATGAGCCGAACGCTCAAACCACTAGACCACGGAGGCCGTTGCTAATAGCTTGGTTTATTTTATAGTTCATTGGAAAATAATAAAGCGAACGCAAAAAAGTATGCCGTGACTATTTGAAATCTTTTCGTATGCTTTGAAAATGAGGTGTAGCAGATAGGTAAGGCAAGGCACATTAAAAAAGTAAGGCTTGGTTCAAGTTATGTCGCATTTTTATAATTGCAGATGAAATAAATGTACTCATTTATTATTAGGTATGTTGTAAAATTGTACGCAAAAAGAGACTTGAATCATGTTCAATCGACAAATTAGACTTTCATTTTTATGTTGTTTCATTTGTAATTGTCCGAAGTGTTTGTTGTTTTTACCTTTTACTAGTATAATGAAGAGTTACTTATATTGGTGCTGATTCCTGTGTACAAACCATATAATTTTATTTTAAATTATACCTATCATTTTCTTATCCGCTGAAAAAGAAAGGGACGGGTAATCAACAGGCATAAGATTTATGGAACACACGTAAATTTTAGGCAGAAATTCAAAAAGCCCTTCCAAAATTTTACATTGGCCAATACCCCGGCAGAATTACCTTGACAGCACACGTCAAATAGATTACAAATGAGGGAGATGCCTATTTTATTCGCCCGATTATTCATTCATTTTAAAATTAACAGTTGTCAATCAGAATCAGAATCATTTACTCAACGTAATTATCTTGAATAAACTTGTTGAAGGTCAATTAGACATTTTTGAATGTACCTCATTTCTTTTTCGTTATGACTGAGGAGACGAAATAACAAGAAACTGTAACAGCAACACATCTTTTAAATCATTTAATACCAGGCATTTTTATCATTTAGGTAATCATTAATCTCATAATAAGCTTTTTTACATAAAGTAAGCGTCACGTGAGCTTTAAATTTATTTTCTGACAAATCATCCGTAATTCTTTTTAGCGGATAAGAATATGACAGGTACTTATAACTTTAAATAAAATTAGAATGTGTCTGCAGGGATCGGGGCCAGAGTCGGCGTATAAATAACGATGACATGACAGTTATGTTATGTTTCAAAACTATCGCAGCTCATACGGGTCCTACCTAACCGACGCGACTAACTCCTCGCCATTTTCAAATCCTCTCACGTGTTTCCAGTAACATTACATCTATACAAGTTTAGGAATAATTAACCCAATAGCACTTTCCAGTGTCATGTGTGAAGCGAGAGTTGCTTTCTACGTCAGCTGGTTTACTATGCCACGGTATCACCGAGCCTAAAGGGCTGGTTTTACCAGTTGCTGAGCTAGTCGATGATATCGTGTTTTTGTTAAAGCATAACATAAGGTAGCATCACGCCTAAATCCCCTAAAGGGTAGACATTATTTTACCACCTTTCTTGTATTATATGTGTTCTCGCAAATAAATTGATTTGATATTGATTTTGACTTTTTGACAGGGGTGTATAGTAACTCATTCTTAGCCACCTTAAGCCAGGAACGATCCTACTTATTGTCATTAACCGGACACGAATCTTCAAAACCACGTGATATAAATTATCTATGGTCCGAACATGAACTTATAAAGTCGAATTCAACGGTTTACAGCCCGTGACACCACAATGTCAGTGACGCTTCTCCAAACAGGGCCCGAGTTTTATTTATAGGTTGACCCTTAACTTTATATAACTACAAAGTTTTTAAGTGAAAGTGTAAACTATCATCAAATGATTTATAGTTATTTTAGGATACCTAGTGCACGTGTCGCATTTAATCTTCCCTATTACATTACGCCACACCCCGGACACTATACAAAAAATCTCCTTTTACACAGGTTGACCCTAAACTTTATATAACTACAAAGTTTTTAAGTGAAAGTGTAAACTATCATCAAATGATTTATCATCAATTTTAGGATACCTAGTGCACGTGTCGCATTTAATCTTCCCTATTACATAACGCCACACCCCGGACACTATACAAAAAATATCCTTTTACACAGACACTGCGTGTCTGTCGTCTGACGCCCTTAGGATTGAAGACTAAAGTGAGACCGAGGGGTTGGAGAGAGTTGCCATTCCCTTATTCTATGATTACGAAATCAGAGCCCTTTTGTATCAACAATTAGCCAGATTGATAGTGACATTTTGGTGTCGTCAGTTATTATGGTGTTGTATACCTTTATTGATGGGCTAGTATAGCCACACGTTCTTACGTTTCGCGCGCTGGTCACTTTTAGGTCTGCCTACCCCTATCTATATTTAGAACATGTATGAACGAATGCTGCAACCGAACACCGTATATGACGCACGTATATAAAGCCCCCTGGCGTTATATAACGCGCTTTCCTCAGAGCACAATTCGCGTTTAACATTTAACATTAAACTTTCATTAAATCTCCCCAGCATTATTCCAATTTTTCACAGGGTTCGCTTACCTAACCTGAAGATTTGACAGGTCCGGTTTTTTCCAGAAGCGAGTGCCTGTCTGATCTTCCAACCCGTGAAGGTAACACCAGCACAATACAGGTTAGGTTACATACCTCCGAAAATGTATTGAACAACAAACAATATTAAACTTTCATGAACATTTAACATAATTA
The DNA here is from genome assembly GCF_024362695.1 of Pectinophora gossypiella. Taxonomy (NCBI): domain Eukaryota; kingdom Metazoa; phylum Arthropoda; class Insecta; order Lepidoptera; family Gelechiidae; genus Pectinophora; species Pectinophora gossypiella. The sequence continues at coordinate 10,887,986 of NC_065417.1, forward strand.
TTAAACTTAAATATCTTTTACACATTGGTATCAATCACAATAAGTAATTCACTGTAAACTCGTATGATACATAACTAATCAGTGCAACTATAACTCGTTACAAATTTGATTGAAACATCAGAAATGCACTTGCACATACTTGAACTGGAAACAATTATACACACATGCAGTTCGCCGAAACTCGAAGTTCAATGTTTGTTCAGCTTTCACGGTACAAGTTTAAACTACTCCTAACACGTTGGTGGCACTTACATATTCAATGCAAAAGTAGTTCCAACTGAACTGTGCTATGTTGTCATCTATTGGGGTTATGGGTTCGATTCCCGCTTGAGGTTTCAATTTTTAAATACCTACAAAATATTTTTTCAAGAAAATTCACATCTTCGCAAGGAACTACTTTTAGATTTTTTTTTGATGTGCTTTATTGTATATTTGCTGCATTGAAATTAACAACTTGACTGGACAAAAGGGGACCGTGACGGCTCAAAAATACAATAAAAAAAATACATACTAAAAAATACGATAAATAAATACTTTCTTTCTTTCTTTATATTATAGAATAAATAATAATATAAATAATATGTTTTACGTTAGGTGATCTAATTATTAGGTACTTAAATGATAAAATACAAATCGATCAAAAATTATTACCATAGCTACATAACTAAAATTGAAAATAGCCTCTATGAAAATATTATTAAATATTGGAGTCGAATTTTACAATAACGATCAAGATATCGTGCAGAAATTATTTAAAATAATAAAATATATATAATTGATTATAATAAATAATATTATTTAAAATAGTATAAAATAAGCGTAAGTAGGTAACCTCTTGTTCTCTATGTAAGTAAGTACCTCTTTTATTTATATCATACAGCATTTTCTATCACGAAAAAGGCTTACAACTTACAACAATTTGCCGATAAAAACAGTTTACTAACATCGTGTGTTCCAAATATCCCTGGTAACCCAATATATCCACAAAACTATGAAACAGAGAAAGTTGAGGAAAGTTTTAGGTAACGACGAGTATAGGTACAGATTCAGTAAGCGTTTCGAGGATTTAAATGATGCTTAAATAGCATTTAAGACTAGTTTCGGTTTTGGTGATCTGTTTTGGGCATTTCATCTCCGAGAAATGCGTTTCGGAGGTATGTGCATAACCTGTATTGGGCTAGTTTTTCCTTTGGGTTGGAAGATCAGACAGGCAGTGGCTTCTGAAAAAGACCAGGGGGGTTAAAGCCACATCGAAGCAATTTATCCGAAAAAGCAATATTGCTAATCGACATTCGATTGTGTTGCGCACTTATTTTAAATATGCGCAAATGTCAAATTGCAGTTTTGATTTTTAGATTAATTGCTTCGATGTGGCATTTTAACCCCCCTGACCTGTCAAATCTTCAGGCGAAGAAAGCGGTCTCTTGAATTGTCTTAGAAAATTTGCGTCACGGTACCTACTGGCATGCTTAGTATTTCGTTTGTCGTCTAGAAGAAATGATGGGTACCTACTTAGGTACTAATGAAATTATTTTATATTCCCATTTCTTAGTTAACATTAACATAGTCTTCTTCTATCGTGTGGATTGTGAGGTGAATTTTATTATCAACCCCATCAGCCCTGGTGTCAGGGTTATTACTGAGCCGCCCCTGACATGACTCATGTAACGACTACGTACTTACGTAAGTAATAACCAGGACCAACGGCTTAACGTGCCTTCCGAAGCACGGATCTTTTTACCTTTTGGACAATCCGGTGATCAGCCTGTAATGTCCTAACCAAACTAGGGATCACAAAGTGATTTTTGTGATTTGTCCCCACCGGGATTCGAACCCGGGACCTCCGGATTGTGAGCACAACGCTCAACCACTGGACCACGGAGGCCGTTAACATAGTATCACGCCTGTATACCCGAAGGGATAGGCAGAGGTGTATATATATACAACCACTCTTCTTCAGTTATGTTTTAGTCTTACGTAATAGGGGTCGAGCCTATTTGCCATAAACCGGGCACAAATCATTGAAACCACGTCATATATTGTTAATTATCTATGATCTAAACATACTAGACTATCGCGCAATTTAAAATATAACCACGAAACTGGCTAACAAATTCAATATAAAACAACAAATTCACTACGAAATTCAGCTAAAATTGGCTTTTTAATTAGTACGTCCCAAGATAATACAGTTGGACAGTGCACTGGTCTTATCTACTGCAAGTCGGAACGTGACTGCAATCCCAACGTCTATCGTAACATCGCTAAAGGAGATTACACACATACATGAACTTATTACGAATATTACGAGAATTCTCGAAGATTATGAGTGTTATCTGCAAAGCGTGTCGAAGCTACACTATTTAGGACCCTATCTGACGTTTTAACTATCTCTGTAGCTTGGTTTTTATGGGTGATAGTACCTAAGATTATCCTATTGTTTTGGTTTGGACTTATATTTTAGTCAAATTTATATTCGTTTGTTTTGATTGCACCAAATGCAGTCAGTAACCAAGCTTGTTGAATACATATAAAAAAGTATATGTAAAATTGTAGTAACTTACGCGTGCCGAAAATATAATAATCTGCTTTTACATACCTGAAATTAAAAGAAAAAGGAACATTAGTAAATATAAAAAGCGAACTCTATTTCGTTTTGTTTAGAACACACAGAAATAACAGTTAATAGTTGTAAATGTTTGTCTCCTTTTGTTGGTTGCCAGGAAGAAATTGCTCTAGAGCAATAAGGCCGCCCAAATTGTACTGTATTCATGTGTTATGTCTGATTGTTGAAATTTTAGTTCTGTGCAATAAAGTATATTTGATTTGATTTGATTTGAAATAACAAAAAGTCATCTCAAAGTTTTTTCAAATGCAAAGAGCCAACCTATAAATATGCTACTGTTATTATTTTGATAATTGATTTATGCTATTCAATATACCCGTGGCAGTACCTGAGTACAGCTTCTTGTGAATAATAGCAGTCCAGTAAATAAAGCGAAACTAACAAAGAACCCAAAAAGAAACTCCAAAATTAACAGCCACTACGTTAGAACGTTGCTAATAGAGGAAACTAGAAATGGACGCAATCTTTTAGAGTACTTTTTCAAAAGGACATTGACAAATTCAACGAAGGAGGTGTCATTAGAACTTGCAGTTTTAAGGCGAGACTTCGAGACCTTTAGTACATTAGTTGCACTCGAGTTGCCGAGTGTCGAGAAACGGGACAGAGGGTTGAATACAGCGGAACACGGACTTCTGTATTTACTTCATAGACTTCGTATAGCAAATGGACAACCAATCTCTGCAAAACGTGTCCGCGGCGCATATTGCCACAAGCTACGGCGTGTAACGACACTGCACAACCAATATTGCACTTTAATTGAACAGTCGTAACATCTTAATTTGAGGGAACGAACTTATACTATTTACATAACTTAAATATATACGAATTTACAACATGATTCGGACGCTTTTTAGAAAAACCCCTTAGCGAATATGAGTCTATTTGTTTTTAGGATGTCAGTGGTTTACTGTCATATTTTGCGTCATGGTCTCTCTGACAGATAATGTCAATGTCAAATGATATTTCCCTTCCGTCGTTCTGGTTCACGGTTTTTGCGAAATCTTAATAAATCGCTGTGATCATGTAAGACAAATTATGTTTCCATAACCATATCGATGACAGCATTGCCCACGGGTCATAACTCTTTTATTTTTAATAAAAGTACTTAATGATTCTTTGGATTGGGTCCACGGTTATAAACGTACTGTCTACTTAGCTTAGGTATCAAGACGCTTCAAAAATACACGTACAAAGTATTGCTTGTTTTTCCTAGTTAGACTGATCAGACGCACTTGCGAGTCGTCAGAAGGTGATTTTCGGCCAAAAAAGTTTATATTACCTATGTTATGCTCAGGTAGATTATGAGATTTGATTTTTATTTATTAGTGATTCTTGCGCGGGTTTTTCGGGACATTTCGCAATACTAGTCGCAACTTCAGGCTAAGACGTCAGTGTACTAGTAATATACGGAGAAGATTAATTTTGTGACTCAAGAAAACCGCAGAGGAATGTAAAAAATTCGGCCATTAATTCTCTGTGAAGGTAAGTTCTAAAACCAAGGTAAAGTGCATCGTATTTATTCGAAACGCAAAAAGCAAAAGTTGTTACTAATTCTTGTCTTACGCTACACATTTTGAGATTAATTTATTAAGAATTCAATATAAGGACAAAACAACAGTATTTTCAACTACTTACTAAGAATATTTATATTTTAAATGTTTCATGCTTCTGATAATCCAGTTGTAGAAGTCGACACGTGGACACTCAATACTCAATTCTGATGACAGTCATAGTGACTTCCTCACCCTAGTAAAAATACAATTGTGAACAGAAAAAAAAATAAGGATAATCAACACACGACACATCCTCTTTGCCTGGTTGATTCCTATATCAACACAATGAGTAGGTAGGTACATATGGAAACAAATGTTATTCTTTCTATCTTTCTTTATATTATGTTATATTGAAAATTATAGTGTAATTTGTAATTGCATTTTTTTCTGTTTTTTGTTTGTTTATAATTTGTAATGTGTTTGTATGTACTAGCTATGCATTTTCCTGTGACACTTACTTGGTTTTCTAAAATTTATAACAAATAAAGAACTTTCACCACAAATAAGTGCTTAATATTCTCTCCCCTTACATTTTTTTTCTACCCCTCTACAACCGCATCCAAGACAAAGCACCCTGCGCGAAAAATCACAAAAAACTTTTCTTCTCAAAAATTCCACACTCTGCTAACGAGTACATAAAAATTTATAGACCAAACGAGAACTTAAGAACATTATTATCCCTGCTACAAGGAAAAGTTAAGTAACATTACGACTTGTATACAACAAGTTCAGTTGGCCATCGAAGATACAACCAAATAGATGCCCAACGATGCTGATTTCTGCAGACGACTCCTAATTTTAAGTTATACCTGTCTTGTCAACACCAATAATGTTGGGTTTTTCGCATATAATTAATACTGTTGTGTTCACAAAACTCGGTGAGGTGTGGGTACTTAGTTAATCTTGCTATGGCTGTTATCAATTCTGTCAACTAGCTGAGGTAAGGGGCACGAAGGAAACGCTGCATTCTGAAAGAGCGAAATGTTGCCGGGCGGCATGGCTTTTCTTGAGGGTTAAAATAGCCACATCGAAGCAATTCATCTAAGAAAGCAATATTGCTATTTGACATTTTATTGCAATGCGCACTTACTTTTATATGCGTAAAATGTCAAATTGCAATATTGCTTTTTTAGATGAATTGCTTCGATGTGGCCTTTTTAACCCCCCTATCTAATAAGACGTACGTATTAACAGACCCCGTTCGTCTGTTAGTAGGAGTCTAGAGGTGGTATATTCGATGAGTTGGGCTAACTCAGCGCAGTAACTCTAGCTTCATCACATATTAAATTACACTCCAATAGAGTTATACTGCAGTTGCGTATTATCTAACTATGAATAGTTTGCTCCTTGCTTCTTGAAGATGTGGTCTAGAAACTGTATTCAGACAGTTTATATTAATAGTTACCCCTGCAACTTTGTTGCAACTTACTATTGATGAAGAAAGGAGATTTTGTGGTGAATTTTGAAAATCAAGGGATATGGAAGGTGTTACAAAACACCTTGTTTTACAAAGACACTACACATGACGTTATTTTACACGCGCATCTATGTGTGTGACGTCTGACGCCCATACGATTGAAGACTAAAAAAAGATAAATAAATGATTGAAAGTAGGGAGTGAGGTAAAGCGGAGAGTTGGCGTTCTATACGTATTATTATTCCTAATTATTATTCTATGCTATAGTGATGAATGCTGTATAAAGTAATTTGAATTGTTAAGAAAAGCGGCCAAATCACTAAGATGTTTATTTCTAATTCGTTAGAAAAATGAGATATTAAATAATATTGATACAATTATTTCAGGAACACAAAAAGTCTGAAATTAAAGCACTTAATGGTAAAGTTTTAGAATAAGTAATAATAGCAAGCCAAGGTCAATACACTATCCAAGGCAAATTTGTGTTAACAAAAATATTCAGCTGTTCATGAAAATTTTTCTACGAACAAATGAAGCATGACGCATAATTTGAATAAATCTCCTAATTTGTGCAAAAAATATTACAATAGCTTTAAGCGTGTCTTCCTTAATAAAAGACTTGTTTTTGTTAAAAATAAGACCTTCGTTGTTAAAGCCATTACGGTGTCCTGATGTACAAATTTTACCTTAACGGTGCTTGAGATATTAAAATGTATGAAGGAAATAAATTCGGAGACATTATGGTAAGTAACCACTGGCTCGGTAAAGACAAAGGATTTCAAATTGGTTACGTTCAGTGTCTTCAATTTTCCTTACAAAATTCAGCTATGTTTCCGCGCGAAATTATTATTGGAGTGATATTTCTTTATGAACGAATTATTTGAAACGATCTTGTAATAATTAAATTGATACGCCATCTGCTAAATTGTATTTTAACAAGCAGTAATATCTATAAAATAAGTCCAACTCGATATTACTTATTAAGTATTTAAATTCTAAATTCAAATAATACGTAAATAATAAACATTTTTAATATTTAGAGTTTTATAAACAAAACAAATTCTATAGGCCACAAACAAAAGGTACAATGGCACAGATACAAATAACTAGAGCAAAATAGACTAGTGAAATTCGTGAAATTTGCCCCTTCAATCAAACAGACTGACGGTGTCGCGTCAATGCAAAAAATGCTATTTTTATTAACCCTGACATAGTAACACATAAGTATTAGATAGATGAATTTTGTAGATAGCGTACCGATCTAAAGAGGCTATAACTGTGTCTTCTCGCTATTTGCTTTTATTTTTCTTGTTTATTGCAAGTCGCCATCGAGCTGATGGTCTAGTTGTCGTAATGTAGTTCGATATTACCTTTTATGTTTATATATTTCATAATCATCATTCACCGATGTAATTTGATCGTCTGCGCAATATCTAACAGTCGCCATACTATACATAGTAATATTGTCAGCAACACCCCTAATGACTGAGCTGATGTCCCTGACACAAGCATCAGCATCTATAATAGTATAAATGTTTATAAAACCGCACAATTTCAACATTCAAGGAAAATTATCTATGAGATTGTTTCTCATTTGCGTAATAATTGTTTCTTTTCAACGTAACCTGTTATTATCAACCACAAATGTAACTGAAATTGTAGTCTCTGCGTTCTTTCCATAATTCTCTGTCTTATCTGCAGTTGACATTCTTGTAATTAAACTGTGCAATTTTGTTCTGAATGAGGTTACTCAATGTTCTAATTTGTTATTCAAATGTATCTTTAGTTTAATTCTTTAGTAAGACTATGGTAAAATTATCCTTTTTTACTGTTACATATTGATTTTAAAATACAGATAAGAATATACTGATAGACACATACACATATACATAAAATCTAAATATGCAGAAACCACGGAATTCCACCTACTACAATCCTGACACACCACCTTCGTTTCTTCCTCTCTCATCAAACTTCACGCATGCTCCCGACGTAGAGTAGTTTCATTAATTCTACATTAAAATCTCGTTCGACGAAACCACGAAACACCAAAAAAAATGCAAATTTATTCATGATCTAGGTAGAAGAAGACTGCTGTAAGGATATATAATAGAATGAGAAACAATCTCATAGATAATTTTCATTTTTTTAACATCTAACTAAGCAAGTAAAGTAATACATTTAATTAGTACATGTCCACTCAGTAATTAAACATGATATTGTATGTATGCCACAACGGTGACGTCAATACTTTGATATTCATTTACAATACGTACATAATTATAAATATAAGTACCACTACTTACTTATATAAGAAGGTATTTGTAAACTATAGTAAGTAGAAGATACCACCACAGAATATTTAAAATAAAACAAAGCAAACAATTCTTAAATAAAAAACAAAACGAAAGTCATTTTTAAAACTCTTTGAAACTTTTTTGACTTTTACTTTGGCCGCCACAACCGTACTCAAAAGTAACTTATCACAAACCTCCCTTCGAGATTCGAATCCGTGATCTGCTTTTTCTAGTCTTGATTTTTATCTGCACTAGGTTCGTTTTCAGGAAAACCTCTACTTCACTTACGACTTTATACGATAAAAAGACTATTTTGACGATAGTTTACTTTAACAAAATAAACGTATTTGCGTTGTCAACCAATTGTTCTGCGTAACATGAAACTTATATCAAAGCAGATAATCTTATTGAATAACCAATTTTAGACAAACATGGTACACGACAAGATGATGAAAATAAACACGAATAAGGCAACATTAGTCCTGTTAATAATAAAAAATAGGCGCATAAAACACTTATTAATTATATGACACGATTTCGTAAAGTTTATTCATGAAAAAAAAACTCTATTATTAATCAATCGTCTAAACTTCACTTTCAGTGAAAGAATTGTTTTTTTTTTGAAGATTGTTCGAAAGTAAGATGATCCGTGCTTCGGAAGGCACGTTAAGCTGTTGGTCCCGGTTACTACTTACTGATGTACCTAAGTAAATAGTCGTTACGTGAGCCATGTCAGGGGCCTTTGGCCACTCAATAGTAGCCCTGACACCAGGGCTGATGAGGTTGGTACGATAGAAGAAGAGTGAAAGAATAATGGCATGAAGAAAGATCCATGAGATATTACCGCTTACAAAGCGAACAATAAAAACAATCTTAGTACCAAGTTGAAGGAAAACTCAATTACAAGATACATATATACAATTAAACACTCTCGCCTTTTCACAAAAAGCTGTTGAATGAGTGTTCCAGAGTTAAGATCAACCGAGTTTTTGTGGAGAAAACTGCGCCATATCTACCCATCTATTGCTACAATAATTTCTTAAAGAAAAAGATTTAGTACGACAGCAAGCACGTTTCTTTAGCATTAAATTACTGAATGTACAGATTGATATAATGTGCCTTGTCCACGAAATATTCTTGCTGTTTTCCTTTTTGGTAAGATAAGAAATGTAATAAAAGATAAATGTTTTGATTTATCAGCATTTTTGGCCATGAATAGAATAATGTGGTGGAAATAATATTCAACTTTTTTTTTTCATTATTATACGCAGGCATCAATTTTAAAGGTTCTAATGCTCCATATCTTCCCTCAAGAATTATTTTACTACCCTCAACAATAGATTTTAGTTTATTTTTTCTAAATTACCGTTTAACTTTTTTCTACAAGCAGAATACAAGATTTTACTTGCGTTTACAAGTATACCTACCATAGTTACTTGTAATGAAAGCCACCTTCTTCTACAAAATCTGGAATTAAAACTAAAGAGTGTAAGAAAAAGATATATATTTCTTATAGTACAAAAACAAACGAGTCTCAGCTGGTAGCGGCCATTTTAGCAGAACTATAGGTACGATACGGTTGTAATCCAAATGCGAGCGAGAACGCGACGAGCGGTGAACTAAATTCATTCACAATTAAGATCAAATATAGGATATACTTACTTTAGCTGATTAATATCGGATTTTTACCCAAAATTTCTATTAAAGTATTAACATTGAAACATCGAAAAAAACATTAACATTGTTATTATTCTGAACTTTGTTCCCCAAATATAAACTTCGAATTCCTGAGATAATTGCAGTAGCTAAAAGACACAAGTATATAAACAGAGACAGGCAGACAATTCGTCAAACTCAACAGACAGTTCCTGAGTTGATTTTTATGTTCGGACTCCGGAATGACAAGCTAGCTGAACATGTTCTGTGCTCCCATTCCAGAGAGGAGTTATTGATAACGTTGTAAATGGAGCATTTAGCGTAATTCTTAGCTTACCCACTGATCGCTAGCAGTCGGAGGTCACCTACAGTTACCTCAAACAATTCTTGCTCGGTGCTTTTAGCCAAGCGCGGAAGCATCCCACATTTTATCGTTGCAATAAATTTTACGCTCGCTATACCCGTTGAGATTGCTCACGGATTTTTGTACTTCATTTGCTATGGGTGCCGTCTTATTTTTCTTTATTATTTCGCGTTTTTGGCTAGATTGGACGAGATTTTTTTCCGAGGAAACCTTGTTGCCCGATATTTATGAGCGTGCGAATAAATAGGAGGGTTTCCTGTTTTCTGTAACAAAGCGGAAAACAATAAGAACAAATATTGGCAGCTACACGTTCTTAGCCTTTCATACATTGATATATTATTACATCAAACTGTTATTATATTTGTAATATAAGACACATGGTTTCAATCAGTGGCACACAAAATTCCAGCTTCTCATATTTTCCAAAATACCGACCCAGAAAGTTGACTACTTTACACAACGAATTAGCTTTCAAGCTAAATAGCCACCAGTTTCTTAACTCCAATCCAAATTCCCACCCAGAAATTCGCAAGTACTTGCAGGAATCTACGAAAAACCACGAAAAGGCCATTAACATTCAAATTTCAATATGAGACACCAATACCATTGTTGAAGTTTATTGTGAAGCGTCGTGAGAGGCCTATTCTGCTTTCGAAATCGGTTTCACTCTCACCGATTTGTGCAAGCCTGGTACAATAGCGATAGCAAAATTTTACCGTAGTACTAATGTAAACTGAATTTAGACTATTAGTAGGATAAGTAAGTAAATATGTAATATGTTAATACATATTACATATTTACTTATATATAGATTTTATTATATTAAGTAAATTTAACTATAGTAATCTATAGTTAAATTTACTTAATATAATAAAATATAAATACATTTTTGTATATATTTTTGAACGCATCCCTATGCATAAAATCACAACACTGGAATTATTAAAAAGATTTTTATCGAGTCAATAATTGGGTCGGGTACTAGGTTTAGGATAAGTTATAAAATTCTGATTACTAAATAAATACAGATCCAAAACTAAGGAAAAACATTTTACTTTTTCTATTTAGCTTATTATATAATAATAAGTCCGACATTTTATCACGATTTTCTATGACGTCACAGTGTGCTTTTTCATATAAATTCCATAGTAATTTCGTTTTACGACATTTAGTATAAAATAACTGATTTGATTATAGTTGGAAACTATAGACTAGTTTCAACATTACAATCTGTAATAATTTCACGTTCTATATTTTATAAGATTGTTAATTTGTATCTTATTGTCTTTTGATTTGACCCGTTAGAATATTCATTATTTATTTTTATCTATCTCAAAAGTCTCATAAGTCATCTATATAAAATTTAAAATATGGGCAAGTTAAATATAACACAGGATCTTTACATATTACATGAAAGCTAGACTAACCGCTAACAATTTGTCTGAAATCCTTGACATTTCAACGATCAAAGTTCAAAGATTCTAAGTACCTATGAATTTTGTCTGAATTCCTAACAGAATATTTGCAATAATGTATCAAGAATCATCTATCAAAGTCGATAGCTTAATTTAGAATAAAGTGTGTGTAGTTTATTCAGAAATATTGGCAGATTAAATAAATTTCTAAAAGGACAGACATTTTAATGGAATTTTACATTGAAATAAAAAAATCTTCCATAATTGTTTGCTCTTAAAGAAAACAGAATTTACTTAAAACTTCTTTCTTTTACTCTCGTGTGGGTTGTGAGATCAATGATACTATTGAGTTGATTTCTTTTAAGAGCATAAAAGAGTTTTAAATCTACTATTTTTACTCCCAAAGTAATAACTTAAAAACATAAAGACTGCGTATATTTAGTCTTATCTTTATTAAAAATTTTGCTCAAAACAAACTTATTACTCTGCACTGAGTACCTCCAACCCACAATTTAAAGTCTTTATAGCATCCGAGCACACTGTCTCATTATGTTAATTAATATGGCCAAGTAAAGTACGTAATAGTCACTTTAAAATGTACCTGTGACGGTAATAGTTACTGTAAACTGCAACAGCCAAGGTGCATTTAGTGCAACAAAAAGAAGAATGCCTTGAAATTTTGACAATAGATGAATTAAAGTACAATTTTTTGCATAGCATTTTAGGTTTTGTGACTATTATGTACCTAATTAAATTCAAGCGTATTTTGTTATTCTTGTATTTTGAATGTACAGTGTACTCATTTATGTTTTAAAGTTTTTGAAAGAATCGGCGGGGTTAGAAACGCCATATCAAAGCAATTCATCTAAAAAAAGCAATATTGCAATTTGACATTTGCGCATATAAAAGTAAGTGCACAATGCAATCAACAAAGCCTTTTTAACCCCCCTGTTCCTCATAAAAAATAAGTCAGTACACAAAATTCTTGACACTACTGTCCCCTTTTCTGACCGTATTCGGCCACAGCGACTCGACAACTAATGAGAGAGCCGTTCGTGTGCTCTCAAACATATCCGATCTTAGCATTAAATGTACGACCGCATTCAATGCACGTCAGCACTCCTCCTAAATAATACTCTACTACTTGACACTACTACTATAAAGACAAAGGGCACCTTGGTTGGCATTATAGAAAGTTCATCTTATCTTATAAACAAACAATTACTTAATAATATAGAACAATAAGTTGGACCACAAAGCAACAATACTACACGTGAACTTTAAGAAAATGACGTGAATTTGTTAACATAAGCAGAATTTAGCAATACAACAGGGCATTAGGTACCTACGAATTGCTCAAAATGCACCATCAAAGTTAACATTTTGAGATAAGCACTTGCTTAGCAGACAATAATGAAAACTAGTATACAATAAATCTCAAATGTCCCACCAAATACCAAGCCTTCTGACCTTTCCATTTATTTTATTCTCATTTTAGTTCTGCTCCACTACTGCAGCACTATTAATTACATAGTCACTTAATACTCACTTGAGGACACTATAATTTGTTTTATTTGTCGTACAATTCCATATTATGTAAGCACTCCATTAAACTTCTTTACATCATCATCATCATGATTTTTCACCTTATGTTTGTTTTACTGTATATTATACGATAAGTGTATTTGTTTAAATTTTTTATATTTTAATTGATTAATAGATATAAAAACAGCCTCCGTGGTCTAGTGGTTGAGCGTTAGGATCACGATCTGGAGGTCCGGGTTCGATTACCGGTGGGGAACATTGTCAAAATCACTTTGTGAGACTGTCCTTTGGTAAGGACTTTTCAGGCTTGAATCACCTGATTGTCAAAAAAGTAAGATGATTCCGTGCTTCGGAGAGCACGTTAAGCCGTTGGTCCCGGCTATTAGCCGTAAAAACACCACCAATCCGCAGTGGAGCAGCGTGGTGGAGTATGCTCCATACCCCTTCCGGTTGATTGAGGGGAGGCCTGTGCCCAGCAGTGGGACGTATATAGGCAGTTTATGTAGTAGGTTTAATAATACACATTGTAACTAGTTATCCAAAGCAGGACTGGTAATTGCGTGGAAGAAATGGCTTTAGCAGTGGCTGAATACAAGCTAGGAAGACTCCAACGCTAGTGTGACTACTCAGTAAGTATGGCAACACCAGTACCGCAAACCACTAGCGCAATTGCACCCGGCTTTTATTTATCGAGCAAAACAAAACATCTTGTTTTAAGCATTTTTTTAAACATTGTCACACAAAGCTTAATGGTTTTCACTTGGAGTAACACGTCTCTGCATTCTATTTATCATTAACGAAAGAGTTGAGCTCTGTGTTTTTGCTGGTGTTGATATTTTTGCTGTGATATTAAAACTAGGATTTCGCTTTGGACTAATGACGTCATTTTAGTACCGGTGTTTCTCTGATTAAAAATCACCTGGCTACGACTTGATATTTTTACTTTCAATGGTTTTCTTATATATTTTACAGTTTTAGCCGGTTAAAACTAGGTGTAGCCACTTATTCTTGGTTAAACCTAGTACGAGCCGATTGTTTTCGGGTAAAACTAGGTCTAGCCTTCATCATGTCGGCTACAACTAGGTCCAGCCATTCCCTGTTGGATAAAACTAGGTCTATCCGATATCATTCCGGCTAGAACTAGGTCCAGCCATTCCCTGTTGGATAAAACTAGGTCTATCCGATATCATTCGGAATATATCGTACCCACCTTAATTAACAAACTGTCTACAGAAGTTAAAAATACATTGACTAACAATAATATAAGTCTTGTACTTAAGAAAGAATTATTAAGTCGACTATAAACATTCCACAATTAAACACATACTGTATGTGATGCAAAACTGGTTGGAACGTTTAAGCAGCGCGTGGAGTGGGGTGTGTAACAGTGATAAGAACCGACCATCAGCTGCCGGCGGACTGTGACTTGTTTAGAACTACCTACCTGTTAGCATAGATTACATTATAATACTACATACTATTTAGTGTTGGTTATAGTAATAGACAGAGTACCTACCTACAGGTATAGCTTGTAATTTTTACTAAATATAAGACAACCATTGTGACGTAGTGCGAGGAGTAGGCATCGAGACAAACTTTTGCGGGTTTACCGATGTCTGTATTCCAGTGTTTGTAACATTGTTTTTATAAGAAAATAAATAAAAAAAAAAAAAAAATTCCGGCTAGAACTAGGTCCAGACAATCCCTGTTGGATAAAACTTAGATGCGTGTCCCGCCAAACCTTCCGCCTCGCGTCACACTCTTGATTCACAGCATCTGCAGCAGCGGCGCGGGGTGGAGGGCCCTAACCGGTTCTAACCGGCTAAAACTAGGTGTAGCCGCACTTCGGGTATTAGCCGTAACATATACAGCAGTACTGTGTAAACTTTAGTATAAAGAATCAAGAAAGAAAGACTATCCCGCTTGATATGTATGTGTTTAATGCTACCATGATAATAATTGGCGCTGCGTACGCATATTGTATCCGTTACTAGTAGTGACTTTTTAGGGTGGTATTGAAAAGTAATCTCAGCTTCGAGACTGCCCTCAAGATCATGTCAATGGGACAGTTCTTTATATAAAAACAGAGACTTGAGCATGATCTTGAGGGCAGTCTCAGCTGAGATTAGTTTATTAATACCACCTTTAGCAATCTGTGCAAATTACCGCGATGTCAACTTGGAACTTGACTTAAGGATTTCATAGGTCATCGACATGATGATGAAGATACTGTTGAAAAAAAATGCTACTTAGCAATGATCGATTCTTTGGGCAACGGACTAATTAAAGGCATGGTACATCATCTTCTTGAGACGAATGTCAGGAGACTTATGTTATTAATGACATCATCACTAATTTAAGAGCCACACGCTTGTCGGAGTAACATTCTCCATGCTACTTTTTAGGGAAAAAAGGCAGTGGTTTCCCCTCTTAATTAATGACAAATATAGAGATACAAAAGTGTCTTTATTTATCATTATATACAGGATGTTATCATTATGACACCGTAATGAAAACTTTGAGAAATGATTCAAGACCTTTCCGTGGAATATTCCGTCGCAAAAGTATGGGACTGAAAACAATTAAAAAAAAAACACTAAAACTATCATGAATTTTTTCGACAGGAAATTCCACTTGATATAAACACATATTCATGGTCAGAATCGTCCCCCTCAGTATTCGTTACGGTATCACTAACACCCATACCTACTTCTATGGCTGTACGTACTTGTACGGGGTGTTACGATATCGTAACGAATACTGACAGGGATGATTCAGCTCATTATTCCGAGTTAATATCAAGTGGAATTTTCCGCCTTGATATTAACTCAGAATCATGGTCTGAATCATCCCCCTTAGTATTCGTCCGTATGTACGAACCTACTTTAAAGAACAGATTTCCAAACACGTCATCCTGAATTCCGATACATTTTATGCACAAACTGAACGCGAGCGGTAACGGTCTCAACTACGATGCTACGAGTCAATATTCCGCCGGGATTGGTCGAGGTATCGTGTGACGTCACGGGATTGCGCCGATACTTTACATTGTCTTGGGTCGTTTTATATACGGGTCGGGTTGTTGGATTGTTCAGTCGCTGTTTGGAATAGATGTAGTTTGTGTTTTGAAGACTATATTGAGAAACTACATAGTACGTTAGTAAAGGCATGTTTCGCCGCAGACTTATAAGTATTTGATAGCATATATAAACCTCAATACGTAAAGGAGAGGCGCTATGTACACAAAAAAGGTTTTGGAGAATCAGGGGAAAAGAACATAGGTATATGAGAGCGGCTGAACTCCATCCCTGCAACTTTTTCCTGGCGAGCGTTCGCTCCTCGCCGTTCCCGTATCGGAATATAAAGTTACTAACGGAAATGCTTCGCAAACACTGCTTAAATCATCTTCAATAAACGTATGACGCCTCTAAACCACTTTTTCGTGATCTAAATAAACCTCTTCTATGAGACATTTATCGTACTGAATATCAGCAAGGGCTGAAACGTGACCCTTAGGCCAGGTCAGAAAAAAGCAGCGGCATAATATCGCACTGTAATTCTGTACCAAACAGTTTTAAATTGTATTGCGCGCACTTGACGGCAGAGCCACCGCAGCGGCGCAGTATTACAGTGCGACATTATGCCGCTGCTCTTTTCTGCCGTGCGGCGAAAAACTCGTAGTGCGCGCCTGGCCTTAATCTTGAACCTAGCAGATCAAAAGTATGAATGGCATACAAGGCAATACAATTCTCTCAAAACCTTCACACACACGTCCCACTGCTGGACTATGAAGAGGCTTGTCTCTTAGTATTGGATTGGAAACCATACTCTAAATACTCCACCTTGAGTTAATGCATAAACACCCAAAATCAATAATCAAATTATTTTTTTCACCGACGAATTAAATAACATTTTCCATAAGGCCGAAGGGATAGGCATGTAAAATGGCGTATTAAAGAGTAATTACTTTTATTAAGCCCTCTCAAAGTATATTAAATCGGAGTGTACTTAATTTTCACTGCTTATAACATCTCGAGTAATTTTCATGGCAAAATACACGTCGAAGAAGCGATAAGAAAGTGGTTACTTTGATTAACAGATCGGCCATAATGCTTTCCCACACACGTTACCAACTTTCTCAAGCTATGCATGCTAAATAGCGAAAAACTATCACCGTTAAATAGCTTATTTAGCTATTAAGGGAACCACTATAGTGCATCCCGTTTCACTTATGCGTACCGCAACGTTAAATTGCGTTTTTTTATCACAGCGCCATCTCTCGGTAAATAGCGCTTATTACCAGTCACTATAGCGCTCTATAACATTTTCATCTGATGATCTGAGCTACTTGTCTTGTAGTCTTTATGTATTTAAATATAACAACATACCTGCACAAGACTGTAGGTAGATCTAAAGTTGATAACTTCGCCCAGTATTGGGATATGAGAGGCTACATTACATTAGATGATACGTCAGTCTAGTCCTTGCAGATTGGTAAACTAACAACGAGGAGATTGAAATGTCTGCTAACATCTGGTTGTTTGCAGGTGTGGACAGCGTGTGGGTGCTAATCGCTGCGGAACCGCGTTGGTGTGTGTCAGCTTACCACGCCGACCTCTACGATGTACCGAACGCGTCTGCACTACACCCACCCGAGAACAGAACCTCACGGATAATAGCAAGAAGAAGACCGACCTCCTTCCCATGCTTTTGTAGCGTGCCGAACATTTGAAGCGTCCGTTGTTAAATAAACGGTTGATTAAATTACTCCTTGCATTTCTCGAAGGCAGTTGTGTATTCGTTATTCAATTCGATATTTTTCCCTTTCTGACCTATGTGCCGAATAGCAAACAGGATGCCTTCCTACGGCAGGACTTCAGGCCAAAGAGCGTCATCAACGCTTCTGTGGCAGACCGCAACTACGCACCAACGTATTAATTTTTAATTATATAAGTTTTTAAGTTACCTATAATGAATATAATTGGGTCATTTTCTAGGTCAAAGATAAATTATGAAATTCTGATTAATAAATAAAGACGAATCTAAAGGTTAGTTATGAATTTTAATAAAGAAAAATTAATAAGTACGATATTTTGTAAATTTTTTCTATGACGTCACAGGTTGCATTTTCATACAAATTCCATAGTAATTTCGTGTTTTGACGTTTAATAAAAGTAACTGATTTGACTATTATTATGTATTTCTGGATTAAGGTATTTGTTCTATGGGCCTAGTCGCCTGCAATAAATGCTTATTATCATTAAATTGAGCTATAAGTGCGGGATGTTTATTATAATTAACCAATCCAAACCAAAAACCTAACTGCTTTTACCAAATCTACTCAATCACCTTTTTCGATTTTTTACTTCCGATTTTTAAGCAAACATATTCAAATTTTTCTTAGCACCGGAACTTTCTTCGATTTACTTACGTACGACTAATAATAGCCCACACATAATACACACACACACATACACATAATTTATATTAAAATAGTCAGAAAACAAGTTTTCCGCATTTTATGACTATTGACCGTTATAGATGGAAATCGGAAAGTTGGGAAAACGTTTGTAATTTAGTATTTACTATAAAATATAATGACTCACAATTTATATAAAAGTTATCATCATCATCTTCCTAGCATTATCCCGCTTTTCACGGGATCCGCTTACCTAACCTGAAGATTTGACAGGTCCGGTTTTTTACAGAAGCGACTGCCTGGCTGACCTTCCTACCCGCGAAGGGAAAACCAGGCCAATATAGGCTATAGTAAGGTCACATACCTCCGAAAATGCATTCCTCGGGAATGTGGGCTTCCTCACGATGTTTTCCGTCACCGATGAGTACGTGATAATCATTTATGATGCAAACATGAATTCGAAAACAAATTTGGCAATTATTGGTTTAGGCCTTTGCTACATTAGAACCTGTGACCTCAAAGCGAGAGGCAAGCGTTCTACCAACTGAGCTACCACGGGTGCATGCTAAGTACAACTTATCAATAAATACATGTACATTAATGAATAATAAATACACCTCGGAACAAAATTTTAAAGTAAGTACACATTTGCTCTTATGAAAATTAATTAAAAACACGCAAATTCCATAGTTGTCGATGGCTCGAAATTCGAAAGCTTTAGTGAGTCTACCACCTGTCTCCTTTCCCCATCTCACGTTTACATAACACACTTCAACATGTTGATTTTAAAAACAAGTTTATTGTTCAAAAATTCAATAGACTTTAATACCGGTTCCGATAATGCCTGCAGAGGAACATCGATTCTGCTCCGGGCGGTATGTGTTATTGTTACTTGATGTAATAGTGTTGGAGATGTGAAGAGAAATTCTGTTCGTACGCCGACGTTTTCGAATTGTCAATAGGCTATTTTGCACCCTAGTCAAATGAGATACTTTTTACGAGACAAATCGGGAATTTTCTATGAAACACGAGGATTGCTAATCCAATATCCTATCGTGTGGGGTACATGATAGAAAGAAGAAAGAGGGAAGTGACGTCATTAATAAAAAAAACAGTCAACCATCGTACTCATTGTGATTTAATTCGTGATTAAAATTCGTAAATAAGTCAAAACGAAATATAAGTAAGATTGATTTTTGAACATATTAGAATGGGCTATTCTAGATTAGTATTTTATAATTTCTCTTTGACCCAATGAAATAGCCTATTGTCTGTAAAACCGTTAGAATGGGGTTTTAGCAAACCTAAATGTATTTAAATAAATGCTGGTTACTTAAGGGATTCGCTACATCGTCCATGTAGGAACTAAGTACTTAAAAGGTTTTCTTTTCTTCACTTTCTTCCACCCCCGGGAAAAACAAGAAAGTATAAAACGACAAACATTTTCACTTACTTACTTTTAAATATCGCCAGTTGGCTCGGGTTTATTGATGCGCATAGCAGTAGTACATACATAAACTCACGGTTATTTCCCACAGGGGTAAGCAGAGACTATGGAATTCCATTTGCTTCGATCCTGACATACTTCCCTTGCTTCCTCCACATTCATCAATCGTATCATACATGCACGTTTAGAGTAGATCGTACTGAAGCTTTTCTAAGAACATCAAAGGTAAGGTAAGGGTATAGCATTAGTGAATAGTGGGTCTTTTTCTTTTAGGGCCCTAACTCACGGAGATGCCATGACCAATCAATCATCAGCGCCTAAACCAAACCGCTTTATTGCAAAACGAAGATAAACTAGGTTTCAAATAGTAATCAGCGCCACGAATGAAGTCTACGGATTTGGACCTCATTGGGAAGAATGATTCTATGCCTAGTCCTGCGGATTATTTTTTATTAAATTTTATTAAATTTTATATTTTATTTATTTTAAATAAAATTAAATTAAATAAAATTAAAACAAAAAAAAAAATAAACTGCAGGACTTCTTTCGTGACACGGACTATACGTTAGTTTAAACCTTGTATATCTTTTAGTCTTTGTTTTCTAATAAGGCGGAAACAATTCATATTGAAATGTATGACAACTTAGCGACGCTTGAGCAACGAAGCCGTTTCAATACAAATTATTTGACGACGTCGCTGGCGACGTGACCCTGGCGTCGCGGTCAGGTATATACAGTGATGTATATACGACTACTTACAATAGTCTGAAAATAAAGATATTTGAATTTGATGTGCCGTTCGCGAGAATGTACCCAGAGAGAAAAAATCTTATCGATTTCGACAAAATCTATTGAATCGATCGATAATTTTATCACGTTGCGCATATTAACCCTGCTAGTGTCAACTGCATTCATTTCGTTCATGGTGTAACCGTTGTGGCGCCCATATAATGTAATACAATACAAAAACGCTTTATTGCACGTATAATAGAATGTGCATCAGCAGGACAAACCCCTTCGGGGTTTAAGTTTGTATAAGTTCAAATGGGTGATGGGTGACCACAAAAAAAAACATCTTGAGATCCTCCGTGCTTCGAAATGCACGTTAAGCCGTTGGTCCCGGCTGCATTAGCAGTCGTTAATAACCATCAATCCGCACTGGGCCCGCGTGATGGTTTAAGGCCCGATCTCCCTATCCATCCATAGGGAAGGCCCGTGCCCCAGCAGTGGGGAAGTTAATGGGCTGATGATGGTGATAAGTTTAAAATAAATAAACACAATACTAAAAACAATTACAAATGTTATAAGAGAAGTACAATCGGCGGCCTTATTGCTTTTTGCTTATTGTATTTGTGAGATGTGGTACATAGTGCTCTCATAATATTCACAACAATCTTCTCAGGAAGGAGGTCTTACGGTGTTATTATTTTTAAAATATACTAATATGATGTACGTATTACTTACCCATTGGAGACGGGGGAAAAAAACTGCTTTAAATGCGAGTACATACCTGAAAATAAAAAGAAAACTATATAAGCATTACAATTTTTTAAACCTAATTACTTACCTACTTACTTAAGCTAGACATAGTTTGGTTTTTCTTGTTTTTGCCTTTTCGTGATTATATTTTTATTATTTATTTATAAATTTCCAAATCTAAATATATAATTTCCAAATCTAAATATATAAAAAGAGAAACTGACTGACTGACATATCAACGCACAGCCTAAACGGATAAACGTAGGCACTTGAAATTTGGAAGGGACGTAGGGTAGGTACCATAGAGGTGCACTAAGAAAGGAATTCCCGGAATTCCCATAGGAACGGGAATTAGCGGGAAAATCCTTTTGTATGAAAAACCTAAACCGCTTAAGTTAGACGTTTGAAATTTGGCATGCAGGTACCATAGTAAACTTAAAGCTTAGTTGCAACAGGATATTACAAAATTCCCACGGAAACGGGAGTTAGACAAAAAACATTTGTATGAAATAATCTAAACTGCATAAGTTAGATGCTTGAAATTTGACACACAAAGATCTCTCTTTTATAACACACCACGGGGACGAAGTCGCGGGCAAAAGCTAGTAATAATATATAATTCATTAATTAATACATAGGTACAATCTTTTGAAATATATATACATTAGCAGATAACTACAACTCAAGTTGTAGGTAATTACTTAGGGTGCTTTTATTACCTAAGTGAGCAATTATCGTTTACACTTATATAAGAAAATCGCATGTCAACTGCATTCCTAAAGAAAGTGAGTTGGCCGGTTGGTTATGCAAGAATGCAGGTTGGCCCGCCTATTTGACCCTATGCTCTCGCATAAAGTTTATTCATTCATACATACTTAATATCACGCACATATTGGGAAGGGATATCACTGTGAGGTCGTAGGTTCCAATCCCAGTACGGACCTAACCAACGATTTTTGAATTTGTTTCCGAATTCATATCTGGATCATAAATGATTACCACGTGCTCAGTGGTGAAGGAAAACATCGTGAGAAAACCCACTTTCCCGAGAAATACCTTTCGAAGGTATTGGGCTGGTTATCCCTTCGCGGGTTGGAAGGTCAGACAGGCAGTCGCTTCTGTAAAAAACCGGACCTGTAAAATCTTCAGGTTTGGTAAGTGAACCCCGTGAAAAACGGGATAATGCTGGAGAGGTGATGACTTTTAAATCAATTGTGAGTCATTATATTTTATTGTTTTCGGAGGTACGTGACATAATGCATATTGGGCTGGTTTTTCCTGCGCGGGTTGGAAGGTCAGACAGGCAGTCGCTTCTGTAAAAAACAGGACCAGGAGGTTAGGTAAGCGGACCCTTGAAAAACGGGATAATACTAGGGATGATGATGAATCTTTTTCTTTTCGGTGGATAAGAAAAGCACGGGTATTACTTAAAATAAAATTAGGAGGTGTCTGCAGGAATCGGAGCCATAGTTTACTTATATATACACGCCTTAATACCATTTGTGAAATACTAATTAAATACCTATATAAACAGTTTCGTCCTCCAAAATTTCTTAACTTTCAAAGGCGCAATTGCATGTAAGTTTTCAATGAATATATTTAAGATATGTTGGAATTGTGAGTAGGCATTCATTATATTATCATTTCAAAGTATTAGTATTATAAGCTTTAGTATTATATTGTAAATACCTTTTGATGTTTGGGACGTCCACTTTGGACCTTCCATTTATTCGACCTTATTTATTCATTTTGGAATCGTGATGATAAGATTAACATTTGAATACATTCCAGAGTGTTGTAGAGGGGCCTTCGATTCGAAAGCAAGGTTAATGATATGACCTATATTTGAATGGCTCTATTACCAGTACTAGGTAGTTCTAATATATCAATAGATGAATGCGTGATCCGGATCTCGATTAGTATCTTTGTATTAGCTGTTGCTGGTGACTAGGTCCGCGTGGACTTTGATAAAAATACTTCATTTTTAAGATTCCGAACCTTAAAAGTAAAGTGGTACCCTTGTCCGTCCGTGTGTCCGTCTGTCCGTCTGTCCATCCGTCCGTCCGTCCGTCCGTCCGTCCGTCCGTCCGTCCGTCCGTCCGTCCGTCCGACTTTGATAAAAATACTTCATTTTTAAGATTCCGAACCTTAAAAAGTAAAATGGTACCCTTGTCCGTCCGTGTGTCCGTCTGTCCGTCCGTCCGTCCGTCCGTCCGTCCGTCCGTCCGTCCGTCCGTCCGTCCGTCCGTCTGTCCGTCTGTCATAATGACTCTGTGATAATGAAACTCGACAATAAAATGACACAAGATGTTTGACTTGATGAGCACTCTGGCTAATAGGTGGTTTTGGTGTTTGGTAGTCAAGGTCTGATGATGGCCAGATGGTCATAGGAACTAGACATTGGGAATTTGGGCTTGATTGATTTGTTTTGTTAAGCATTCTGACCCTAATTTATTTTCCGATTTACGGCAATTTGGCAATTCGGAACCCTCGGTTCGCGAGTCGGTCTCGCACTTGACCGGGTTTTTTTTTATAATAACATAGTCTCGCGTTGGACCATAATCTCACCTGATGGTAAGTGACGATTTGGTTTAGGGTGAGTCACGTTTACCTAGCAAATGTCTGTTCACTCTAGCCTTGAAGACTTCCAGATTATAACGACATGTACTATTGGCATATTACTCGATGCTATTTTCAACAAAAATCCAACAAAATAACAATGTCCATAAATAACATTTTCAGTAGTTATCCATTAAACACATCAACATTAACATCCCACATTGCAACTGGCCAATAAAATGCCGATTAAATTCAACCCGAATATTTCATCCAATGCATTTTAGCAACAGCAATGCATGATCATTAATTAATTATACGTAGAAATGTAACGCATTAAGCAATTAGTACTGAATGAAGGTATTTCCTTATTGACAGCCTCCGTGGTCTAGTCGTTAGAGCATTAGGCTCACGATCTGGGGGTCCGGGTTCGATTCCCGATGGGGACATTGTCGAAATCACTTTGTGAGACTGTCCTTTGTTTGGAAAGGACTTTTCAGGCTTGAATCACCCGATTGTCCGAAAAAGATGATTCCGTGCTTCGGAGGGCACGTTAAGACGTTGGTCCCGGCTATTAGCTGTAAAAGCACCTCCACCAACCCGCATTGGAGCAGCGTTGTGGAGTATGCTCCATACCCCCTCCGGTTGATTGAGGGGAGGCCTGTGCCCAGCAGTGGGACGTATATAGGCTGTTTATGTGAGGGTCTTTCCAGACTACGGTCCCCAATAAAATATATAGATGGCACTGTACAGATTTAACGTGATAATTATTAATTACCTATTTTGTCATTTCTCGAGTACATAATATTCAAAAATTAAATTTAATGTCAGAGAATCAGATATGTATAAAATTGCTACCTATATTGCTTCGTTTTATTTTGATCAGAATAATAAGGAGTGGAAGATGTGTTGTGCTTGGGTGTGATTACAAGGCTTATCATTTATACCCAAAAACAAAACATATTTGATAGCTTGGAAAATCCATCATTTTTTAACGCAACGGGAAAGGTAATGGTTTACAGAAACATTAGTCTAACAGAATAGAAAGCTTAGTGAGGTGTAGATACTTAGTTCGTCATGCAATGGATGTACCTTCACCGCTAAGTGCGTGATAAACATTTCAAATCCAAACATGAATTTAAAAAAAATCATTAGTTTAGGCCCGTTTTGGGATTCGAAACAGCGGCCTCACAGTGAGTCAAGCGTTTCAAAACAAACTGAGTTACCACGGCTCTTCGGGTTCGTGTATGCATGCATGTAAATGTATAAGCTTCTCTCTCTCTCTCTCTCTCTCTCTCTCTTTATTTAAGAGCTGCGCTCTTGTCGGTGGAGTAATCGCCTTCAATACTCCATAAATAGGGCGTGTAGAACAGTGGTTGCCCCAATCGCCTTCCGTTCCGCAGTACAGCGACCAATTTCTCAATCGGTGATGTTCTAGCTAGAGCCCTACCAGAATCCATTTCCTCGGACTCCAACCAGTACTGATACCGCTGCTGCCCGGCATCAGGGGTGCGGTTTTAAAGTAGCGGCGCCTACTCGCTACGTCACAACATCGTCATAGAACCTAAGTAGCATTTTACAGGTTAGCCCGTCCCAGTGAGCTACCCACTACGTTTTGCTAATCCTGTCGCTGTTTGGTCTGGGACTGCTTATTTTTATATTCGCAGCTAACCATTATCTGATGGCCGTTCCACTATCTGCCACCTGTATAAGCTTATATTACTTATAAGCTTATGTGTATTGTATTATGCTTCTTATTGTTCTCAGTACACTACAGGACAGGAAACATTATTTACACCGAACCACGGACAATGAATCTCGAGAATCTAACATTTCTACCGTGTACACTATCATTTTACTATGAGAGAATTTTGGATGAGTTACCTGCCCGAGATATATTGCACAAAGGTAGGTTCGTTGAGTTAGAACTAGTATGTAATTAAACATTAAGTTCTTTGTATGAACGAATGAGTTCTTAATTGTGAAATGCTTTAACTATTATCGACTTTGGCTTGGAAGAACTCCTTCCACCTGGGCCTTAAACCATCACGCGGGCCCAGTGCGGATTGATGGTTATTATCGACTGCTAATGCAGCCAGGACCAACGGCTTAACGTGCCTTCCGAAGCACGGAGAAGCTCAAGATGAAAACTTTTTTTTGTGGTCACCCATCCTATGACCGGCCTTTGCGAAAGTTGCTTAACTTCGACAATCGCGGACCGAGCGCGTTAACCGCTGCGCCACCAAACTCCTCAATCCAAATATGATCCAAATATGAAATGTGATCCAAATATCAAGCAACAATTATTTTTATACATGCTTCTGCCATTACATTGTATTTTGGAATAATTGTGTACCCGAGTAAAGAGAAAATGGGTAATTATAACGTTGGAACTGTACAACGCTACCTGTAAGTATTCGTTTTGGTGAACGTACCTATCCTGGACAGTCCCTGTTTAACAAACAATTCGAAAATACTTATGCTTACCTACACACGTTCACGGCTTGTTTATGTTTTATTGGTAAGGCGGTTATTTATTAATTACATAAAATTATTTTAAACAACTTATTACATTTTTCTTGAATACATATATGGCTCAGTTTCAAAGTCTCTTTCATTGTAAATAAATCATAAATGTTAACATTTGTTATTAAGATTAAGTACCTAAACACATATTTCTTTCCCGCACTTACGTGTTCCGTACCGTATTACAAAACTAAACCCTTTACCGTAATGTTCTAGAAAAATCATAAATAATCCAGAATTCATTTCTCACACTATTTTTATTGCGGTTCATAGCTTCAAAGCTGTACAGTCGCGTGCAAAGAAATGTGCCAAGCTATAAACTTGCAACCGTGACAGCTCTATTGTGATAATAATTACCTAGTTTATATCTAGATTAAGCTAAAAGTGAGAATATAATACCGTGGGACCTAGTACTTTTGTGTTATGCAGACAAGAGATGACGAAATGCAAGAAAAGTGAAAAGTTCTGTGACGACGTTTAATTACGTTCTCAGAAACGACTTTCGCGTGTTGTTCTGTGAATGTCGTAGGTTTTACACCTTTGAAGGTTAACCTCGGCACTTAGTTTGCACCAATATGTAAGTGTCTATTGTTTTACAGGGATCGGTTAAGTTCTAAGCGCTGTTCGCTAGTATCTCACAAGCGCTCAAGAAAGTAAGAAGACGGGAAAGTTCTATAAAGGTGAAGTGAAGCGCAAAGAGCGCATCGATATTTTAGTTTTTGCTGTAGGTACTTGTAGAAAATACTTCTGTTCCTTTGAACAAAATAAGGTCGATGCTCGTTTATTGAGACGCACCTACACATTTTTATAGCATGATAATAATTATTACCAACGAAATGTATAAAAAAAAAACAGATCGACCAAATTCGAAATTCAAATCCGATCCTACATATATTATAAACGATCGCTTTTTCATTCCACATTTAATAAATTATGAAGTGTTTCCGTATAACCGGTTAATTCTGGATAATTACTCGGTTGAACCGGTGTTGCGTTCAGTTTGCGGTCAAATGGGCTCCCGAATGAAATTTGTACCTAACAACGGCTTTACAACCTAACATTGTAATTAATTTAAAAGGTTCCACCACACACTTTGGCATATTACAATTTGGCTGAAGTTGCCTAGTCAATATTTTCACTGACTATTTCGTTCCATGGATTTGGAATACTATTCGATTGGATTTGTTTTATCAGTTAGATGAGATTAAAATGAAATGTACAGACCGAATAGGTAACTCACGCCCGTAACCCGCATCGGGATGGGCAAGAGTACCAACTGAACGCATTCTATTTTTAAATCAACTTGTTTATGTCAATTCGTTAAATATACTTACCTACTTTAATCTCCGTGCTCTAGTGGTTAGAGCGTTGACTGACGATGTGGAGGTTTGGCTTTGATTACCGATAAGTAAGTCCTCCCTTTATGCCAAATTCCATGTTTCTAAGTCTATGGGAAGGACCCAATTGGTACAAAAATTGCTGTATCTTGGATTGCGTTGATTTAGAAGCTTCATTTTTTTATAGCTTCATATTTTAACCGCAGACATTTAAAAGTATTAGATGTTAATTTTAACTTGATATACCTCTACGGGTTCCCGAGAACAGTGGTATTCACAGACAGGCGGATTCCGTTTTCAACCCTAATAACACAACAGGCAGCCTTAACGCACATGCAGCAATTTCTTCCAGGCAACCTTTGAGTACAGGAAACTTTTATTTAAACAGAGGTAGTGGGTACACACGGGAGCTAGATCTCTCGCATAATGGAAAACTAAATACCTCACCACCAAATAGCGCAGGCTTTACCGGCATAATTCAGCTTGCGTGTCTATCAGATCTAGACCAAACATCGCCATGTTGCTGACGTCACAACAGTCTGACTTGTTTGCACAAGTCAATAGCCAATAGGCGATTGCGCCGCTAAAATGTTAGCGTAGCGCGTAAATGCCTTGTGTTTAATTCACAAAGCGCAATAAAGAAGTCTAGTGGATTAAAAAGTAAGGAAACTGTGCTATGTAAATTTTGTTAATAGCTATTGGAGTATATAGCAGCATTTTAGTGTTAATTTTGTTGATTTAATATAATTTAGATAATGACCCCGATTCTTGAAGACAGTTCTTAATTTTATTTTAAGTAATACCCGTCATTTTCTTATCCGCCGAATGGGAAAGGGACGGATGATTGATAACTGATATGTTTTTGTTAATGAATGAATAACCCGGGCGAATAAAATAAGCATCCCTGTGATTTTCAACCTGGTTGACGAGCGCTATCAACTTAATTCAGTCGGGTTATTGGTCTAAAATTGACGTGTGCATAAATTTTATGCCTGTTGATTAACCGTCCCTTTTCTTTTCCGCAGATAAGAAAATGACAGGTATAACTTAAAATAAAATTAGATCGTGTATACTGGAATCGGTACCAATATTCGAACGTTTTATTCATTGAGTAGGCATGTACTCATTAAGCAAAATACTGAAACAGCTTCAATAACAATTTACTAGAAATTACGTCGTTTGTCATTTCTATTGTGCATATTGGAATCATAAATAAATACCTAAAGAAACCTTTTACCTTAATCAAAGAAGGTTGTTTTAGAATCGTAGAATTTCACAGACTGTGAAATAGATTGATTTGATATTTTGATATAAAGATCTCTCTATTTTATAAGAATCATAAATCCATTTGTGAAACTCGATCACAATACAAATTTATACCTATAATCTATATATACTTTTCGGCTTAAACATCGCCTTTCAAGACATAAAAATAACATAAAGATCAAAGTATCTAACCCTTTTACAGCCATAAAGCAAATTGGAAAAACGAATTTGATACGTCGACTAAATGAAAACGAGTATCGAATAGCATTTCATTATTTTCAGACAAATAAAATACAAACCTATACATAACATAATATAAAGGTATGTAATAACACAATAGCTACCCAACGTCTCAAACAAATGAAAGTAAGTACTTTAATTTCTAATTTTGTTGAGAAGCTACCCATATACACACAGCACTTTGAAGTGTAACCAGAATGTGTGTGTGTGTGCATTTGTGTGTATACTACGTAAATACTCCATTAATTTATTGCCATTCCACAATGTGGATAGCCTATTGTGTGTCCCACCTGTCTTGAATCACCCGATTGTCCGAATAAGTAAGATGATTCCGTGCTTCGGAAGGCACGTCAAGCCGATAGTCCCGGTTATCAGCCGTAAAATATCTCCGCTGTGGAGCAGCGTGGTGGAGTATGCTCCATACCCCTCCGGTTGATTGAGGGGAGGCCAATTCCCAGCAGTGTTTATATTATGTTACGTCTCACCTACTGCTGGGGCCAGGAGTACCTGTAGGTAATACCTACGTATCTTGCTTTTTATTACAAAAATAGTTTGCGTTTTAGTGATCAAACTCAAACCTAAGTATTGAGTGAGATTGTGGTAAGTAAATCGCCTGATAGTCTTAAACAGTTGGTTCACCCTTACAAACAAATGACCATTCACTCCAGTTTTAAGGAAGAGTGAATTGGCAGGGGATAGTTAGCTATCCGAAACCAGGGAATTCGAAATAAGATAATCATTTATTCGAATAAGTAAATGTAAATAGCGCTTTATGACGTCACATTGTTCTGTTACCATATTATTTATAAGCAACAGAAGTTTTGCTGGAACGGGACGAAGCAGTATTTAAGATCTGTTTTCAGTCAATCCATGTGCTCTATTCTAAAACTTATTGTAGAATCTCCGCATACGGCACAAATGATCTCTTACGTGTCTGCTAGCTAAAGATCACACCTATAGCACCTACCTATAGGTGCTATCCGTAAATTTTATGCCTGTCAATTACCCGTCCCTTTCTTTTTCAACGGATGAGTAAATGACAGGTATAACTTAAAATGAAATTAGATGGCGTCTGCAGGAATTAGCACCTATAGCACCTATAGGTAGGTGCTAATTCCTGCAGACGACATAATTTTATTTTAAGTTATACCTGTCATTTACTCATCAGTTGAAAAAGAAAGGGACGGGTAATCGACAGACATAAAATTTATGGATAGCACCTATAAGTAGGTGCTATAGGTGCTATAGGTAGGTGCTATAGGTGCTATAGCTGTGATCTTTAGCTAGCAGACACGTAAGAGATCATTTGTGCCGTATGCGGAGATTCTACAATAAGTTTTAGAATAGAGCACATGGATTGACTGAAAACAGACCTATCCTGCAGACGCCATCTATTTTTATTTTAAGTTATACCTGTCATTTACTCATCCGTTGAAAAAGAAAGGGACGGGTAATCGACAGGCATAAAATTTATGGAATACACGTCAATTTTAAGCATAAATCTATAGACAGTCAAACTGATTGCATACCAGGGAGATGCCTATTTTATTCGCACGGGTTATTCATTCCTTTTAAAATTAACTTGTTGACAATCATCCGTCCCTTTCCTTTTCGGCGGATAAGAAAATGACGGGTATAACTTAAAATAAAATTAGGAGGTGTCTGCGGGTATCGGGGCCATAGTTTTGTTAATATTAGAACAAGGAATCGATGCCTCGATAGTTTCATCGAACGCTACGTACTTCGAAGTTTGTTGAGTGGCATAATAAGCTTCGAACGGTAGAAGTTTAGGTTAGTTGCCATGTAATTACAACACTACTCGTACTTATTTGATGTACCTAATATATTATTATTCAATATCGTAACACTTCTCAATGCAATAATATGATTTTATTAGGTTTTTCTTTCTGTGTTTGTTTGCCTCTTGTGCTCAATAAAGTATATCTTAAGTAGTTAAACATAGCTAGCGACGAGTGGGTGTACTACCTACCCGACTAGGAATTAGCAGCGTGATTTTATGTATTTTTTTATATAATATAAGGGGGCAAACAAGCGAATGGATCGGCTTATGGTAAGTAATTAGAGTCGGCCATAAACACTCGCCAAACCACAAGGTTCTCAAGTGCGTCGCCGGCCTTTCAGATGGGAGTACGCTCACTGTTACCCGACTGCGACGAAGCAAAAAGGAGGGTTATGTGTTTTCAAGATTTGAAGGTCGCATCAGTCCGGAAATACAGCAGCGACAATTGATTCCATAGTTTAGTTGTGCGAGGCAGGACGTGTCTTGCCGGCGGGGACGCGGTTGTGTGCAATTGCGTTCCCGTATCCCCGCCACACGGCGGCATGGAGGAACACCGTTGGGTTTTAGTGAGTATATCGGGTGGCGACACCCGGGGAGTCCCACATAACCACGTCGTGCCCCAGGGCGTTAAAAATAAAAGGCAGGACGTGTCTGGAGAAACGCTTAGTTGTGGTCTGCCAGCGATCTAACGTGTGATTATGAATATGTTGTCGCATAGAACGGTGAATAACGTACTTATTCTTCACTTTAACACACAGCATTACTCATCATCATCTCCCTAGCATTATTCCCTTTTTCACAGGGTTCGCTTACCTAACCTGAAGATTTGACAGGTCCGGTTTTTTACAGAAGCGACTGCCTGTCTGACCCTCCAACCCGCGAAGGGAAATCCATCAGAAAACAGGCTAGGTCACATACCCCCGAAAATGCATTTCCAGGGAATGTAGGTTTCCTCACGATGTTTTCCTTCGCTGAGAATATCAAACATGAATTCGAAATCAAAGAAGGGAGGCAAGCGTTCTACCAACTGGGCTACCACGGCCCACACAGCATTGCTAAAACACCATTCTAATCCCCTAATACTCGTGTTTAGATTTATCGTAAAAACCGAATACATCCCAATAAATACGGTATCTGGCATCCTTTGCGGTATCGTTCCGGAATTTCGACCCGCGGCAGAGTTACTATAATAATCCCTACGGTAAAATTAAGTGGTTCCTCACACATTGTTATTCAAGTATCCTTTGGTCTATGTAGCTTGATGATTTATTTTACAGCGCACAATTTTCCTGTAGGTATACGTATAAATTTCCATTTCCAGAAATGAGGAGAGAAATTTGTTAAATTCAGAGTTTCAATTTCTTTATAAACAGAGTTAAGAGTTGAAATTTCATTGAAGTGTGTCAGGATCGAAGCAAATGGACTCCATCTGCTTACCCCGATGGGAAATAGGGGTGAGTTTAGGTATGTATGTATGTTATAAACAAGGCAATTATTGCGCGAAAAATGTTTGAGGTTATAAACATAACTTATATGTCATATACTATGTATATATAAGTTGTTATGTATATGTATACATAACTTTTATTTATAATATCATTTTATCTAGAAAGAATCAATTCGCTAAACAGTTAAAATACAAAAATGCACGTTTCTTTCTTTACCATAAAGTCGGAAAAATATTGTAGAAAATTACATATTTTTCGATTAGCGCCATCTAGCGGCAAATAGACAAACTAACACGTACTCACCCTTTGTGTGGCATAGCAGGAGGGGTCGAGAGCCCCGGGCCGGTACATTGCCGTGCTCGCTGCTGCCATCTGCCGGCTACCTCAATATGCCCTTCCACCGAGACATCGCTCTGAAACAAGAAGAACCTTCGTTAGTTAAAAGTTGAAGTTGGAAGCATAATGGGTTTAAATTCTAACCTGGCGCCACCAGTAATTGCTACATAAACATAAACAGCCTATAAACGATCCACTGCTGGCCTCCCAGCAATCAAGCGAAGAGGGTATGGAGCATACTCGACCACGCTGCTCCACTGCGGATTGGTAGAAATGCTTTTACGGCTAATAGCCGGGACTAACTGCTTAACGTGCCCTCCGAAGCACGGAATCATCTTATTTTTTTACTTTTTGTTTACCAAACAAAGGACAGGCTCACAATGGGTTTTCGACAATCCTCATCGGGAAGCAAACATAATATAAGCTCATGACTAAATGCTCATGAAAAAAATAAGGTAATTTTTTTTTTTTCTCTATGGTGGAAGTCCGGTACCGGGGTTCGAACCGGTGCTCCCCGTTTGAGAAGCAAGCCGGTAAACCACAGGACCACAATGAGAATCGTATAAAAACTAAGCCACCTAATTGCTTAGGTATATGCGCGCGCCGCACATTCGGTCTCAAATCGTGTATCATATAATCCAATTACGTCGTCGTCTGCGCAGGCCCTCTAAGTGAACCGTAGGTACCTACATCTCGACGAGGAAACTCGCCATTTCCTCTAGAACATGTTTTATATGAAGGGCGAGCAAATTAGAAGCAAGGGTAGGCTGGCAATTTGCTCAGAAATTACATTAGAGGTCGTGTGAAGAATGCAGGAGGCGACATTACGGCAAGAACGCATCTAAGTAATTATAAATTACTTACAATTACAGCGTAGGACATTACCTTACATTGACAGAAACATTTTTTCTCTCATTTACGAAGAAATAATAAATGCTGGAAGGTTGCTGTCCAGAAGGGATAAAATTTTGTCATCGATTTTGACGATATAATTATGCCGTTTTGTCTAATATGTGAAACTAAATAAGTCATGTCCTTCTGTCAAAATACGAACGAAATCACGTGGCAGGCGTGTAGGAAAAAACAAAATCGATTTCGAGAAAACAAAACTGAATCGATCGATTATTTTTGTTGCGTTGCGCATGTTAGCCCTACAGGACATGTCTCGTACAATTCTACTTATACATTGAGGTTTATAAAACGGATCAAAAAGAGTAAATTCACGCTCCTTCAATATCACCTTTACAGACTAATATTATAATTTTTTTTTAACTTCTAAACTAAAAACAATAAATCACATCAATAAACCCCAAAAGGGTTTGTCCTGATGAACATTCCGCTTTAAAATGACTACAATTTACTTAAACTAAAATTATAATATGTATTTACTTAACTAATGAACATTTACAATATTGATACCCACTACGCGCCACAATAGGTACCGAGTGACAGATCATTCAAGGGACAAAGAAAACAACGTGTAAGTATCTACATTTACCTAATTATTCTACACGTTAAAATATACCAGAACTTTCAAGAAATAGCTTGGATGATAAACAACACCATAACTTAAAAGTTATTGTTTTCCTTCTAGACCGGAACATAAGCTATTTGTCACTTCCGGTGTAGAAAATACCATTTATAATTTTCCCCGGCTGAATTTAAAATAAAAACGAAAAACTAACCAAATCAAGACCGTACTAACTACTAATACGCAAGCAATAGAAATTCAAAAGCATTAATTACCAATTAAACACTCCTTTCATCGATAGCATGACAATCACCAATCGACTCGTTTCTACAGCGTTCTATGCACGGAAAGGCGCGGTGTTTTTTTTTTTTTTTTTTCAATGCGACATTAAACCACAACCTACAGCCATTATTGTGCAATGCGCGAGAGCATCCGTATGACGCTCGGTGCATTCGGTGTCGTTGCCCCGACTTCCTAGCGTCAGGTCACAGTGTAGAGCGTATCAGCATATCAACTTCAATTGTGTTGTCAAACGACGCTTTTTTTGATGAGTCAAATTGATTGTTAAAATCATTAATCTGATAAATTTTTTGTTTAATAAAAAAAATAGTGATGCGTGAGAATTATAGAGAAAATTGATTCGGTTAATTGTTTGTTTTGAGACTTTTAATTAGAAACGATTATGTGAATGACGACATTTAAATTTTATTTTTATTTTTCAAAAGCAAAATTAAAAAAAACGCACGAATACGTTATATTTTTCTAAAAGTATATTTTTTAAAAACCATTACAGAGTAGTACCTATATAGCTATAGGATCGAACCACCTGTCTTAATTTTAAATCTAGGGCGTACGTACATTAGCACCTCCGAAGAGCTTATCTTCGTACGCATTGAAAAGAAATGAAACGACAGTAATGCTCACAGTAATAGTAGAAGTAGTAAGTTAAGCGTGCTCGACTTACTGTTTACTTTTATTCTATGGCGTGTTATAGACAATTCCCACACAGGTCCAATAATGACTAAGAGAACGCGTTGTACAAAGAAATTGTAACGCCACAGCCGCCATTGTTTACAAGTGTTGCCCTAGTATAAAATTATAAGTCGTTTATTAAAATGACTTAACCTTTTCACGCATTCTTGCGAGCTTTCAATGTAGTACTGTTAGTACCGCAAAGGTGTTTTATTGGTAACTTGCAGTCTTTTTTTTATTATGGTTCGCGTACCTATTTTATTAAGTATGTTAAAATATCACGGTTGATTAAAAAACCTAAATTGACAAAGAAAGTAACCTAAAACATTTTGATATTTGTTGTATTTTTTGTCCCCCTAAAACCCTAAAGCGAAGAGGGAAGATTTATAAGACAGTCATAAGACGTCGTGCTGTGTAGTTCCGAGTGTTAGGCGAGAAAAGAGACGACTGAAAGAAGTGTACACGTGGTGGAGATGCGAATGTTAAGATGGAAGTGTGGTGTGACCAGAATGGACAAAATTAGGAATGAATATTAAAGAAGGAAGTTTAAAAATAGCACCGGTTAGTGAGAAATTTAGACGCAACAGTTTACTATGGAAGGCCAGGTAATAAGGAGAGATGAAAGATATATAACGAGGAAAGATATAAGGGGCGACCCAAGAAAGTGTGGATGGATTGTGTAAAAAGGATATGTGTGTGAAAGGTGTGAGTACTGAGATGACGTCAAAAAATGTGTTTTATTTTATGAAACGTGAAACGAAAATGTGTTTTATTTTACAGGTATACACCCGCAAGACATTATATAAAAAGTATTAATATTGTACACTTAGCTCTGCGTACACAGCCGGACATTTTACATCAATTTACAAACAAAAGAGTTGTTACAAATTAATTACATACAAAGGTAACAGTACGTAACTTCAGGTAGTTCAGACAACTTAACAATTAAGTCGTTTTTGTCTCACTTCAGAGCTGTTATTATCTTAAGCTCGCATACGAGCAGATTAGATAATAGTCCCCCGGAGGTCGAACGTATACGGTAAACATGCAACCTTCCATAAATTGTGTATACAAACAGTATGGTAGGTTGTTAGAACTTACGCGCACATAAATTTGATTAAGCTGGAGAGGAAACGACGTCAGCAAACTTAGTATAATTATTATTTTGTACCTGTATTATCAGTATGTTTTACTTTTTTTCCATTATGCGCGCAAGAGCACGTGTTGAGCTTTTTAAAAGATTTTATCTACTTGTCTATCGGAACTCAGATTCATATCGGAGCTCAGAGAACTGAACCAGACACAGTATAAAATCTATTGTATCTGGTATCCCGACAGATGAGAGGTAAAGTCTCAAATCTTAGGATTTCGTAACAAACAAGGTGTCTTCCAATTAATTAGTGTAACGTGTCTACCCACCGATTGTCACGGACGTGTATGTACGTATCAAGTCTCTGGAATTATGTTTTTATATAAATTACTTAAGTTTGTCCAATTTCTTCAGTTTACAGACCCTTCTCTTTAACGGACAAAAGGCAAAACGATGGTATTTTGATAGTTTGGTTTTTGTAATACTGATTGAATGGCAATATGTGCGCGATTGTTACCTTAGCAATAAGGTCGCCTGTTGTGCTACCTAACTAATTATAATTTATAATTTCAATATTTGTTTTGAGTGCAATAAAGATTTTGTAATTGTATGTTTTCCTCTAAAATCATCATTCGCCCTTAATCCAGACCGAATAAGAACTACCCTATTTGAATTATTATTAATGGTCTATGACAATGACTCCAAAAGGTGACGGATTAATACATTTGAGTGTGCGTAAGTGAAATCTATAAACAGAACCTGCGTCACTACTTATATATCCGCCTTGTGAACACAAGAGCATGCAACCTAGCTTGCACCTGCCCGCTTAAGATTATTTCTTTTATTATTTTAATTGAATGCTTAGGTTTCCTCATAATTTCTCAGGTTATTACTCTACGGAAGGCCGTATTAAATATAACGAGCTAGAATTATAACTATTTATGGAACTTTGTCGTTGTATAAGGACGTGTTTATGCTGTCTTCTAACGATTTTCTTATAGGTTTATTATCTTTACAGCAGATAATAGGTAGATACTTAAGTAAACGAGCTTGTAATATGAGCTGTATGTTATAAATAAATGTACTTTACTTGCATAGTACTATAAAGTCGTACTTGCTTTTATGCGATCTATATTTAATAGGTACCTATAATCTTAAACCATTTGATACTCAAAAAAGATAGATAATAAAGCCTAGTATTAACTTTTAACAACCACATAACATAGTATCAAGCCTAACTACTCTAAATAAATAAACTAACGTAGTATTCCGAATGGGGTAGGCAGACGTATACAGGGTGTAACGGAACGGGGGTATCAACCCGAAGTGTGCCTACTCTGTCACTATCTACAAATCACATGCGAGAGTATTGGCCGCCTAAATTCATATTTGCATTAGTTATGAGCAATTGAATTCCAGGTCTTCATGTAATAAATTCAAATTTGCACAACACTACGTAGCAATCAGCTGTTCAAGGTATTTAACTTTTGAGTGAACAGCTACCACCTCTTTTATTTATGCCTGCCCTAGTAAAGGGTAAACGTGCCAGTGATGGCCATATTAATCAATATTTTTTAAATTGTTTTGTTTCATCCTTGTGAGGCCAAGATTTCCAGACACAATAGTTAAAAAAACAATGGGCATTGGTCCCGGTTACTGCTTACTGATGTAATAAGTAGTCGTTACATGAGCCATGTCAGGGGCATTTGGCGGCTCAATAATAACCCTCGCACCAGGATTGACGAGGTTGGTTATCCACCTCACAACCAATAGGATAGAACAAGATGTGAACATACATAAATCACGGCTTTATCCCTAATGGACCAGACAGAGCTACAAGTAATTACACATATCTAATATCACACTTACTGCGCTACTGAGATGGGCAGAGTCACTTTGTTGTACAAGTTTTGTCCAAAAATGTAGTCGATTACCTACATTAATAGTTGATAAAGAAATGTACTTTACAATGCATCTCGTCTCCTTGTGTAGTATGCTTTATTTTATGATTACGTAATATCAGGCTCCCTTAACACCGTCATCCAGGTCAAATGGGCATCACACTAGCGGCGAATGCGTTCATGGCTAGCTAGGTACGGGACAGTTTCATTAGAATACTTTCAGAGTTTTGCAGGCCCTAAACAACTACTACTACTCATACACAGTTACCACCAATCACTGACTAAGGTGTGCAAATACTAACATCTCACTTTACAATGGATCAAAGGACACAGTGATTCAAGAGGTAACGACGCGGCGGCCAGAAGGGGAACGGGAGGTAA
Source organism: Pectinophora gossypiella (assembly GCF_024362695.1). Classification (NCBI taxonomy): domain Eukaryota; kingdom Metazoa; phylum Arthropoda; class Insecta; order Lepidoptera; family Gelechiidae; genus Pectinophora; species Pectinophora gossypiella. The sequence continues at coordinate 10,926,529 of NC_065417.1, forward strand.
CAGCCATCGGTCCGGAACCGATATTGCCGATCTCGTTCGGACAGGTCCGCTCGCTGCTACGAACGAGAGCAGCCAACAAATACACCTTTTTTTGACGTGACTTATCGAAGTTTTGCCGCAAATGACATTAACTACTTGGCCGGACAAATGGGGAGCGCTGAAGGCTCTCACCCGGTACAACGTTTAAGACAACAGGCCTGAGGGTGCCCAGTTGGGCGCGAACCTCGGCTCAGGGCGTCGTCTGAGAGGAAAAATATTTGAAAGAATTAAACGACCCTAGTAAGTCGATAGCGATAAGCGCTGATTGAGGGAAGTCGTCGACCACGCCGGCGGTGTCGGTATCGGGGTCCTGAAATGTTTGTTGTCGCGAGCTGATTGGCTGATTCTATGGCTAGAGTAATCGGGTCGTCGGGATCGTATTACATACTTCGGACGCCGATGCTATTCAGTACCGTTCCTAAGCGGGATGTATTCGGAAGCCGCAACTACCAGGGGATTTGGTTGGTGCGGAGCAGAATCAAAAAAACTAATTTGAGCCATTGGGCAATGGTTGGCAGACTTAGGTCAATGTGCAGATTTTCCTTGCGATGGAACCACGAACGATTTTGTATTTCCTGTAGACGGTGGATTTGAGAGAGACTCGCGTGAGCGAAAACTACCCCTGCATAGGTCATGATCGGACGGATGCAAGTCGTGTAGATTCCAAAGGGATAATTTACTACGCTTGTTAAGGAGACAATGAACACGGCCCATTACAAACGTGGCGCGATCGCGCACACGTTTGATATGGGCCTTGAAAGTAAGACGTCTATCTAAGACTACGCCGAGATATTTGACTTGCTCCTCCCAAGGGATCGGCTTGCCAGACATCTTGATGACTTAAGTTGACAGCGTGACCGTGACGTATTATAATAGCCCTTTGAAAAGTACACCGCTGCACTTTTCTCCGGGTTTACCTTGATTCTCCATTTGCGAAACTACTTGCCCAAGGCATTGGCGCGTTGGAGAATTCCGGTCATCATAACTCGACCACGGCACGAAGAATAGATGGCTGTATCATCCGCAAATAAAGCTAGTTCGGTATTAGGGTATTTGGGAATGAACAAACACACCAGACTATGAACCACCGTAAATAAATGCAGGCAGGCTAAGATGGCACTACCCAACATCAATAGTTGTCTCTCCAAAAGAATTCTAAATGTGAAGAGGTCTCCACTAATACAGGTAACAGCTGCAGGTAGCAGGTGTAGCTGTGTGGTCACGGTGATATCAACAAACATCTGTTTACACTAGGTGTCACCGACAAGCCCCTGTGCAGAACCTGCATGGACGAGACAGCGGCCCATGTGCTACTGGAGTGTGAAGGAGCCGCCAACTACCGGGTCCGGCACCTTGGCCAGACGGGGTGCCTCCCTGAGGCGACCGGCAACGTCAGAGGCTTCTTAGAATTCCTTGGGGATTTACAACATAGTAAAAGCAAAATAAATTTCTCAAGTACCGTTGTGACTGCCTACCCCTTAGTGATACGGGCGTGATATTATGTTAGTATGTTCTGATTACTTATGGCTCTGCCCACCCCATTAGGGATACGAGCAGCTGCAAGTGACTGTGTATCTTATTAACGAGACATTAATGTTACGTTTACAACATAGTAAAGACAAAATCAATTTCTCAAGTAAAGTACCTACCTAACATAACTTTACTTTTACTATGACATGGTAAAAGTAATCTTAAAATAAGTACTTTCGTACAATACAATAATACTTTATTGCGTACAAGGAATTAAAAACACATAACAGTATTTTTTTAAATCTTTCTATCGTGTGGGTTGTGAGGTGGATTACCAACCTCATGAACCCTGGTGTCAGGGTAACTATTGAGCCGCCAGAGGCCCCTGACATGACTCATGTAATAACTACTTTCTTACATGAGTAAGTAGTCACCGGGACCAACCGTGCCTTCCGAAGCACGGAATTGCAAATTGCATTGGGACAGTTAATGGGATTTATACCCTGTACCAGGATGCCAGGGCTCGCGAATAGAAAAAGGCACGCTAGTGTTTAAAATTATCGATAGTTCAGTATCGATTATCGATCATAATCATTTTCAACTACGATTTTGATTGGTAGAAATAAAAAAATAGCTTTTCAAAAAATCTAAATCCATGGACTTTTGAGTTATTGAAATTCAGTTTAGACAATCAGCCCACTCAAAATAACCATACTATCGGAGTGTAGCAATACTACTGACTGAGGGCAAAATTATCGATAGTTTGTTATTAATCCGCAACGATACTATCGATTGTATTGCACTTAGGTAATAAAATCGAAAATGTTCCCACTTTCCGAGTTATCAATAGTCTTGCTATCGATCGACTCTCGGTCGGGATAGATTATCGATAGACATTTTTTGATCGGCAAGCCCTAGTGCACCCGAAATTCAAAATGGCGGTGCTGTTAAGGGAAAGTTATCATTAACCATGATAAAAAATATTTTTTTTTTTTGTATTTTTTTTCCTTCCTAAATTGTAGTCGTGTATTATCCAACAGTGAACAATAACATCACGCCTTTTTCCCATTGGAGTAGGCAGAGACTGCGGAATTTCACTTACCACTACACGCTCGTATCGCTACATGCCCGTACCAAACATACATACATAATATCACGCCTTTATCTCTTATGGGGCAGACAGAGCCACAAGTAATCATAACATAGGTACATAAATAATTATCATGCTCGTACCGCTAATGGGATGTTCTTGTGACTCTGCCCACCCCATTAGGGATACGGGCAGAGTGATAGTATGTCTTATTATTGACAGATTAATTTCGCCTTCTGCTATTGCGCGGGATATTTGCGAAGAAACGTGGCAATTCTGTGTTAGTGCCAGAGTGTGAGCGCGGGTGATCCTTATTAGATAAACGACTTTTTTACTTTTCTAGGTTCAAAGTAAAATACGTACCTACTTTCATAAAATACAATACATTCATTCATTCAAACAATACCATAAAAATATTTTATTGCGCACAAAGAAATAACACACCCTTAAGTACCAGGATACTAGCATTCGAAAGAGATAGAAACATGCACACGAAAGTAAACTGTCAAATTATTTGTCAGTGCTTGTTTACTATCTGTGGAGTGAAGTTCGAAATTTGGATTTGTTGTGATAACTGTGATCAGTGATAGTTCGAGGTGTCTTTGAGTAATGTAGGTTATTATGAAATGATGATGTGTGTGGGTGCCGGCGATGGCAACTTAAGTGAAGCACGGAACTTGTATCAGCGATTCATAGAAGGTAGACCAGCTGATGAAGCCAGGCAACTGCCTTCACTGCATTGCTTCAGGAAAATGGTCAATCGCCTACTGCATTTAACGGGCTCTTTCCACGCGTCATCCGAGACTGGCCGCTCGGCGACCCGTGATCCGGAGTTTGAAGAAGCCGTACTAGCCGTGCAGCCAACCCAAGGACTACCACGCGAACCTTACCACATGCAACGTACGCCCGAGCTAATTCCTGCTGATTATTTACCTCGTGTGGCATTCTGAGAATGGTACCGAGTTCAAGTGGAAAGCTCACCAGACTTTGCTTCGAAAGTGTTGTGGACAGATGAAGCGGCAGGTCTGTGCATCGAACGGGGATGACGACATTTCGAACCTTTCTTGTAAAACGTAAGTCTAATTATTAATTACCTACCTACTTACCCACACTTTCACACTTTTTTTCCTATTTACTATTAAATTAAATACCTTACCTAAACAAGTAGGTAATTTTAACTTATTTTACACGTCATAAAATAATGTGAGAATAGTTGTCAAAGCAAAATGACTCCAATTATTAGATGCTTTAGTGTCATTCTTGTTTGTTACAGTCGCCGACGTGCCGCCGACTCGGATTGTTCCAACGGCCGCCGACTCCTTTTGACGTTGCCGCCAAAGCCGCCGCCCGCTCGAATTTCGTACCTATCGCGGCCGTGCGAGCGCCGCGAGTACCAGGCGACCAGGACGCGCTAGGAGATTTGTGTAGTGCCAATATTTGAGTGGATTAAGAACAGTGACCTCAATAGTGCTGTGCCGTGTTTTTTACATGCTGGAAATATTAAAATATTTTTTTAACTGAAATTGAAAAAAATATCAAAAGTGTTTTTTTTTAATTGAAATTTTGCAGATAAGATCTACATAAGGTATAGTTTTGTCCCCTTTCGGCTTGATACCCCCCTTCCGTTACACCCTGTATAGAGTTCATCGCCAGCTATGTTAAATCACATATAATAGAGGAAACCACGCGATATCAATTATCTACTAATAATAGTAATAATCTTACGTACTTACCTAAATTAATTAGTGATGATGACCTATTTTTTTTTTTTAATATCTATAACTTTTTAGTGTATAAAATTGTCACAATATTATAGATTTACAGCTTAAAAATACACTTTAAGTCCAGTGGTATTAAATACGTAAATTTTGTTGAACACTAGCAAAGCAATTTCACAGTCACACTCGAAATAACCTTCAACTTGACATAATTAATTTACCTACTCCTAATACTTTCGACAAGATTTCGTTCAAACGAGATCAAGTGAGACGAAAGACACAGTGAGTCGTAAATCGTTTTAGGTATAATACCGAGGTTCTGACCGCGACACTAGGTATTTAAGTATACAGGGTGTTAGTGACATCGTAACAAAAACTTTGAGGGACGATTCAGGCTATGATTCTGGGTTGATATCAAATGGAATTTTCCGTCGCAAAAGTATGGAACGGAAAATAATTGTAAAAAGCATTAAAATTTTCATGAATTTTCCGTTAGGAAAATCCACTTGATATGAACTCAGAATCATGGACTGAATCATCCCTCTTAGTATTCTCAAGATTTGTATACTCAAGATTGAGTATGTAGATACATAGAGGCGGTACCACGATTGCGGACCGGGGAGATGTATTTTGTATAAAACAGTGGGAGCGCCTCTCCTCGGCCGATTTACGTGAAAGCGTAAATCACAAACTCGCACACTAAGTACTGAAAGATAAGATCTAGTCAAAAAAAATCTGTCTGTATATTGACGTTGAGCTCAAAACATAATGACGAAATTGTGTGCCCTCTTCAACGACAAACGTCCCATTGACACAATCATCAGTGAAAGTTGACAAAACGAAGGTAAAAACACGAATCATTTTTGGTCACTGACCACAAATGTCTAAGTCCAAATTACGTTTTCCGGTCACAAAGATTACTTAGCGCGAAAAAAGGTCGAGAAAATAATACTTACACGTTATTTGACAAGAATGCTACCGAATAGTATTCAGGTTAATTCGAAAAAGAAAGTGTACCTACATGTTTTGAATGATTTGTAATAATAATGTGTGAAAGAACAAATTAGAGTCAATACAACAGGGTACAGTCTACTTAAATCTCCAATGTCAATCGTGGTTTCCAGGATTGGTTACAAAAATCACTTTGTGATCCCTAGTTTGGTTAGGACACTACGAGTACAGGCTGATCACCTGATTGTCCAAAAGTAAGATGATCCGTGCTTCAGAAAAGACACGTTAAGCCGTTGGTCCCGGTTACTACTTACTAATGTATATGAGTCATGTCAGGCGCCTATGGCGGCTCAATAATAACCCTGACATCAGGGTTGATGGGGTTGGTAATCCACCTGACAACCCACACGATAGAAAAAGAGGATTGGTACCCGGTTATTGGCAATAGGCTCGCCCCCTATTACATGTGAGGTTAGGTGTGCGGCACGCTGAGAGGTGAGGATATGGTATCCCGACGTGCCGGCAGAGTAGGGGAATGATTGGTGATAAAGTAGAAGCAACAGCAAGCAGTAGTAGTATAGTTTATTAAAAACACTTCACAAACTTAGAACATAGTCACAAAAATAATAGTTCACAATATACACATTTCACAAAAGGAGGGCACTGAGGAGGGTTTCAGAGGGCACGGCCCTAAACAGTATAATACACTTGTTGTTTATATGAAGGTCAGGGATGCAGTGAGTCAAAAGTGAGTAAAATGAAAGGAAATGCGAATGGAATGGAATGAGAATTTCGTAATTTAAAATGATGATGGTCCGAACAAAAGGCCAGTATGTGCAGAGTTTGTACTCTGCTACAGTACCCGGGGGGCCGGAGAAAAAAAAAAAATTGTTTGTGTATATACCATACTGCCTACCCTTTTTGGGGAAATGGGTGTGATGCTATGTTATGTTGTTCTACATAAATCAGATCACAAATTTCGATTCAGAACCGCGTTTAAAAACTAGCTTCTGTATAGTAAAATAACAGCCGAATTTATATCCGCAAAATGTCGCAATTTGTAAATGAAAAGTTTTGTGAAACATAAAAATTTTGTAAATCAAACATCTGGTCCCTTCCCTTTAGTATTTGCAACCCATAGAGAAAATAATCCAATGGTACAATTCAAGTATATATCTAATTAAGTAGCTAGTATAACTAGTATCTTTATAACATTACACAGAATCTAGTGTTAAAGCTTTTGTAAATAAATAAATGGATTTAATTCTTCACTAACAACTACTATACGTATCTTTCTCGTTCAAAAAGCGAAGTTAAGCTAAGATCGATGAGGTGTGAGCACATAGAGTCAACAACCTACAGACAACAATCCAAAGTAAGGCAAGCGTAGGCGCAGTAACACGCGTTTTATCAACCCACTTGCATTATCTCGTGCAATATCGAACCGACACGTGAGAAAATCTTGACATAACGTGAAGACACGTCTGTAATAGGGGTTGGGTAGAGGCCTGAGCTTCCTCAGGTTTGTTGTCTAAAATTTTGTATCAGAGCTCTCAGCGCTCACCATACGTCCGGCCAAGTATTTAATGCCATATGCGGAAGATCTATAATAGATCATGGTCAAAAAGTTTGTAATCAAATCAAATCTTTGGCGGCAGAAGTGTTCTTCCACTCCCTTTATCGCTCCACCGAAAAGCCTGCCACCAGGGGCCTGTATAATAAAACTTACAATTGTAAATTACAATGACAATTTGATGTACATTGCGGAGTGTGTGATCACGAATATTTCGCAGTTTCATATTAGCTATGCAATGAACATCAAATTGTCGTTGTAATTTACAATTGTAAGTTTTATTAAACAGGCCCCTGGAAGCAATGTAGCGTGGCCGACATGGAAGTCCTTAAATAGGCACTGCAAGGATAATCTCTGCAGGTGGGGATACCTGGATAACGGTAGCAATAAGTGCGAGTGTGGAGTATCACTACATGCTATGACTCACCTTTTGTGCTGTCCTAAGTTCCCTATTCCCTACACCTGCACTATTAAAGATCTTCACGAAGCCACTGACAATGCCGTAAGCGTAGCCAACTGGTCAGCAAAAATATAGCATCGATCGCCACCGACTCGCAAAGAAGTTGGTAATCCGAACCACAAGTCATCATCAAGACAACTATAACTACATAACGTGACCTCACAACTACAAAAAATCTTAGTATATAGCTAATATATAGCTATGAAATCGATAATAGCATTGACAATACCAATAAATAGCTCGTAAAGGGACAGAACTACTCGTAATTTCTTAAAGCATTATCGAGAATATTACTGCTTATTAATTAAAAAATTCTAAAGAAAATATACTATTTAAGTAGTCGATAATAGTATTACTCAAACAATAGTACTGGTGATGGGCGTATCAATACTACGTACTATAGCACTTTTGTGATGAAAACTATCGATCCTTTACCTATCAATTAGTATGGCTACACCATTTCTGAGTACATTATGTGAATAGTCTATCACAACCTCATTAGATTTTCACGTGAATATTTACATAGTAGTCAATACGTAGTTAAGTGCATACTTTATTGAGCGTTTAACATATTTATAATATTCTTAAGAGACGGTTAATGATTGGCGGGAAAGTAACATCATGGCTCACGTCTACACAGGGTGTTATAAAATATCAACATTGTATAGATAGAAAATGTTTAGAAATCCTGTTGATTTTCCACTAGCTAAGTAGAGCCACAGGTTTTTGAGAGCTCGGTGGCGCAGCGATAAACGCGCTCGGTCTGCGATTGTTGAAGTTAAGCAACTTGCGCAAAGGCCGGTCATAGGATGGGTGACCACAAAAAAAAAGTTTTCATCTCGAGCTCCTCCGTGCTTCGGAAGGCACGTTAAGCCGTTGGTCCCGGCTGCATTAGCAGTCGTTAATAACCACCAATCCGCACTGGGCCCGCGTGGTGGTTTAAGGCCCGATCTCCCTATCCATCCATAGGGAAGGCTCGTGCCCCAGCAGTGGGGACGGTAATGGGCTGATGATGATGAAGTAGAGCCACAAGTGCACGAAAGCAACTGTGTAGAATAGAAAAGAAATGTTTTATTACGACCATAATGTATAAAATGTGGTGTAATACTTATTAACTTATCGTTACACCTCCCATGAAAAACATCGAAACACTTCTCAATATTTGTTCAACCAAACACAAGTTTAATTAAATTCAAAATAAGTACATAACTTAATATAAGATTCAGTTTTATTAAAATATTCTAGTTTCTAATATTCTATGCCTTTGTTAAGATCCTACCTACTTTTTGCTGCGGAGTTTTTCCTGGTGGAAATATGGGAACAACAAAGAATAACGAAAAACTTGCACGTCAAAACAGACTCAATTATCTAATGGAAAACTGAAAAAACACAAACATGGTATTGTTGGTAAATCCTACCAGGGATGTGGTAGTTTACCAGCCCATTGGTTCATCAAGTTCGGAGGACAAACAATTGGGTCTTGTACTAGGTTCAAGATAAATTATGAAATTCTGATTACTAAATAAAGACAGATCTAAGACAGCCGAAAAACATTTTCTATTTAAACTTTATTAATAAGTCCGACATTTTTGTGCTTTTTCGCATACAAATTCCATAGTAATTTCATGTTTTGACGTTTAGCAAAAAGAAACTGATTTGACTAGTTGGAAACGAGCCTATTCCTTAAACGTATATCAGACGACGTCGTCGCGGCCGTGGTTGGCGGCAAATCGGTCGACAAGGTAGAATTGACTTGTACGTAAACTATTCTTAAAACACGAGCACCGTCTCACCGCGCAGACAACCGCGTCGTGTGATAACTGCCTTAGTCGATTTTTACAAGATACCCGGGATGATTAACGACCTCCGTGGTCCTGTGGTTGAGCGCTGGGCTCACGATCCGGAGGTCCCGGGTTCGATTCCCGGTGGGGACATATCACAAAATTTACTTTGTGGTCCCTAGTTTGGTTAGGACATTACTGGCTGATCACCAGATTGTCCGAAAGTAAGATGATCCGTGCTTCGGAAGGCACGTTAAGTCGTTGGTCCCGGTTACTACTTATTGATGTAAGTAAGTAGTCGTTACATGAGCCATGTCAGGGGCCTGTGGCGGCTCAATAGTGTAACCCTGACACCAGGGTTGATGAGGTTGGTACTCCACCTCACAACCCACACGATAGAAGACGATTAACGTCTGGACGCTTTCTATATTCTTCTTTACACTCCAGGAAAGAAATACGTTATTTTACTTCATAGATTTTTGAATAGGTACTTAATAATTATGTATTACAATCCTGACATCAGACTGGGGAAACCAAGTTAAGAACATTATCATAATGTATACGATTTATCACCCATTCAATCATAACGGCTCATTAAAGTCATATTTACTAGATATTTGAATGTTAACTTGGAACATTTACACTCTAACTACATATTGCCTATTATAAATTGGAATTCCTGTATAAACAACGTAATATTTTGCGTATTACTATTGTGATGGTTTGCATACAGTGGTATTTGCGCCATTGAAAATTTCAAGAATCCATTTATTTCAAATCCTAACGACATAATATTCTTCAGAATGTTCTTAAATGAAACTTAATCATTTCTTAAGTACAACCTAAGTACAAAAAAAAAAAAATTTTGTCATTCATGACATAAATGGCTACTTTTTATTCAGCCTTGTACTGCAATGTTCCAAGAACCACGCCATAAAATGTCAATCAAAAAAATATATTTTCGGTCTTTACTTTATACTTAAATGTAATTTTATGTTTTCGAGGATATTCAAACGACTTGCATGTTAAGCACTCGAAAATGGGACCAAACTTAAGGGCCATACACCACGTACAACTCACCAATAGACAATTTTCACTAAAACATTGTCAGTCGATACAACGACCACTTTCTAGAGAAACGTATTTGACATATTAATGTTGCGTTTGACATGAAGACGTGTCGACGCGATGGCTATTAGGAAATATTGGACACGCTGTGAGACTCGTTTAGATGACTCGCTTGTTTGAACTTGAACATACTCTTTTAACTTGTAGAATTGTATAGCATTCACTACTTGCCTAATGCACACTGCACATTTGAAAGAGCTGAGAGTTCAGACCTAGTAAAAGTTAAAAACATCATATCTAAGGGTAATTGTCGTAATGACGTGTTTTAATTTATAATTCTATAATTAATCGTTTTATAGATACCCATTTCTTCATTTCTATCTTCATCATTAAAGAAAATGAAAATTGCTTATTAATTACCAAGATAAGAGCGATAGATTGATCGAAAGTAAGATGATCCGTGCTTCGGAAGGCACGTTAAGCCGTTGGTCCCGGTTACTACTAACTGATGTAAGTATGTAGTCGTTACACGATACAATGTCAAGAGCCTTTGGCGGCTCAGTAATAACCCTGACACCAGGGTTGATGAGGTTGGTATTCCACCTCACAACCCACACGATAAGAAGAAGAAGAGCGATAGAACATCGTATACGATCGCAAGGGGTAAAAATAATCGCAAACATACACGTATTGTATTATTAGGTACAATAAAATACTTAGTTACTTATAAAATAGCTGTTCCGAATTCGAATGTTTCGCATACCTAACACTAATTAAATCAACTCTATAGGAAGTATACTATGGACTACCATCGAATTTAGATAAATATTCCACTGAATTTCCGACCTATATTTATTACTTACAGTACTTTTACAGTATGTAAAAAGTAACATTAACGATTAATTTATATTAGTTTACCCCTCATACACAAGTCGACTCGCCTAAGCAACTAGCTCGATCTAAACGAGACATCTCCAATAAGGAACAAGAAATGGGCTCTATCTCTCTCCATTGGCGTTTTTATTCATCCAGGATAGGAGCGATAGTCAATCGCAAGCGCAGCGGTAAAAACTATTGATTTATATGCAACTCTCTACGGTTCCTCCGCGCATGCGCGAACATGCCTACTTTGAGTACTCTCTATTGTAATGTGATCTGTGTGTCGGATGTGTGACGTTCATACATTCTTTAATTTCTTATAATAAAATTATAACTAGAAAGTTACATGAATAAAGCGTATGTCCCATATTACATGAGACTTAAACATAGCTGGCAAGCAGTGGGTTTACTAAACAGCTCTGCTTCCTTTGGCGATACATGCGTGAAGCTTCACACAAATAACATAACTATGTTATGTCGTCAGAAATGGCAAAGTTAACAGTATAGTCAGTAAATTATATTATAGAGCTTGAAACAAATGAATTACTAAGTAGGAGTTTACCTATACTATCAAATGACGTGTAACTTTATGTGGTGACAGCAAAAATAGCGTTATAAAAACTACGGTCTTACTTACAAGCGTCAAAAGTTGGTAAAATGCATCAAAATTTCAAAAAAGGAGCCTCTAATTTACAGAGCCTATTGAAGCCATTCATATATTATAAAGCACATATATCAATTTGAAATTCGCGCATATAAAAGTACTAAGTACGCAATGCCAACAATGTGAAATAGCCATATTGATGTGGACTTATTAACGCCCCTATAAATCGTTTACTCTTTCGATGGCAGGTATCTGAAAATACTTTGCAATGTTTTCATATTATTACCATTATTATACGTAGTCCCAACTTTCTTAAGTCATGGAATATTGTACAGTAAATATAACAGTTAATAAACCAGTAAACAAATTAAAAACAAGTGCTCAATGTCACTAAAAAGTAAAAAATAATAATTAAGTGTTTCAACAATCACGCGAATCGAGACGTTATAACGGATTTCGAAATATCAGTACCTATATTTCACCTCAAAATCTCGTTTGGTATTGAGATCATATCGGGTATTGTATCGATACGGTTCATTATGATTAAGCAAGATGCCGTTAAAGACCTACTTTTGTTATTCTAAGTGTAGTTAAGGCAATAAAAATTAGAGGAAATGTTCATATGTGCACGCTTTGATTGATTCAATCGCGTTCAATGCTTATCGCTATAGGCCCACTAGTCGATGCTTTGAAGACGCACTGACCCGATGTTCGTGCCTGTTTTCTTAAGGTTTGTACCAGGAGTGAGAATCCTCAGCGCTCCCTATGTGCTAGTAGTTAATATTATCAGAGACAAAACTACAGTAAATCACTTACAACCCTACCTACTTATACGATTATTTAGGGCATAAAACACCTCGATAGTATTTTACGGACTTGATGTAAGTACCTTCATAAATTCACAATAAGTATCTACCTATCTACATTATTTTTATACAATCTATAAATAACCGATACCGATATTTTACAAGTTATTTATCATTATCTCATAAACATAATAAGAATCATTATTATCAGGGGCTATCGACCTAAAGACCCACTTTTCGAGTATCGTCATAAAATGTCATAAATCGTATAAAATATGTACAAGTATAAAATATTCTTATGAATAATGTATTAAGTAATTTAATTTGATACGCCTATTGTAAGTACCTGGAACTGTCTGCCGCCACCTGTTTTTCCAACTCGTTATAATCTGGGAGTCTTCAAGACTAGAGTGAATATTGCTAGGTAAGCGTGACCTACCTTCACCATATCGTCACTTACCATCAGGTGAGATTGTGGTCAAACGCGAACTTATTTTATTTAAAAAAATATATCCGGTTTTGACGTACTCATTGAAGACCATAATTAAAATATTTTATTTTTTTCATTAAAAAGTCAAAGAAATTTCAGTTCATGTGAATTTAAATTATTGAAAAATATAAAACGTTTTAATGTCTGACATACATACATACACAAAATTACCTATGCCCTTGAAGTGGTTGGCACAATCCAATAAGTTTAAAATTATCAATAATATCGTTCAAAAAATTCAAATCAAGAGAATTACTTAAAAAAAATATACAAGCTGATTATCCACAAGAAAACATATGTTATTGGTAGGGTTGGCAAATTGAAACCTGAAATGAAGTAAGTACATTGAAGAACATAGGGATGTGCTTATAAAATGTTTAGTACGATCTACACTGAACTGAACTGATGCGCGTGTATGAAACGATTGATGAATGTCGAGGAGAGAGTATGTATCAAGACGACTACGGAATTCCGTTTGATTCGATCCTGACATACCTATGGATAGCTAACAAGCGTGACTTTATGTATGTATGAATATTAATAAATCATTATTATGGTGTATGGGATAGGGAGCTCGGTGGCGCAGCGGTTAACGCGCTCGGTCTGCGATTGTTGAAGTAAAGCAACTTTCGCAAAGGCCGGTCATTGGATGGGCGACCACAAAAAAAGAGTTTTCATCTCGAGCTCCTCCGTGCTTCGGAAGGCACGTTAAGCCGTTGGTCCCGGCTGCATTAGCAGTCGTTAATAACCATCAATCCGCACTGGACCCACGTGATGGTTTAAGGCCCGATCTCCCTATCGATCCATAGGGAAGGCCCGTGCCCCTGCAGTGGGGACGTTAATGGGCTGGTGATGATGATGATGATGGTGTATGGTAAAATGACAATAATTATAAGGTATATCAGATTCAAAGCAGATAACTATTAGTATTGCAAATCAATTTCCGTTCACATTTGCAACTGTCTCGTGTCCTGCTATTAATCATAATTATTTATTACATCTTTCTAATTCCTATCTTGAAAGTTCTATAAATCATTCTTTTACCAATCCACATGTTACCGTGTAACATAACAGTTATACTTCTAACCGTAATAGAGATGGGATCAACTTTAATACAGAATCAATCCGACTAATTCCGGAAGTCATTTATCGCGGTAGATCGTGGGTGAAATTATGGCGAATTTAATTTAATCGAGTTATCAGATGATAGAGGTAGGTTTTCTGGATACGAGTGACTTTACAAGTATAGCAGAAATGTTGCGTAATCGTAACATAACATACGCTTCTATAACATAAAATAACAAATACTTTATTGCACAAACAGGAAAAAACAAAAAACAAAACAAAAGAGAAAAAAGAAGAGAGAGAGAGAGAGAGAAGTATAGTTGATACACCTCAAGTTATTTCTTACAAATGGTACGTACTTGTTACTCTGTCTATCCCGATAGAAATACGGACGTGACTTTATGTATATCTTAAGTATACATTATAATGTCTTGTAATCAAAAGTACTTATTTAAAACTCGATTTTTTTTTCATCATCACTAATTTAAGAGCCAGCCTCGACCATTCACAAAATAGGCCAGTGGTTTCCCTCTTGCCTTCCGTTCGACAATACTCTATCTGACATAAATAAGATGGCGATACACGATAAAAGAAGAAGACGGTCCTAGAATACCCTACTACATACTCACAACAGTAAGTAGTAACCGGGACCAACGTCTTAACGTGCCTTCTGTAGCACGGATTATCTTACTTTCGAACAATCAGGTGATCAGCCTGTAATGTCCTAACCAAACTAGGGATCACAAAGTAAAAAAATAACTATTCATCGAAAAAAATCAATCTTGAGATAAAATGACCAACTCAAAATATGCCCGCAATTATCTCGACCTTTTAACCAATCTCAAATAGACCGATAAACCAAAGTCACTACCTTTCAAAGATAACCTAATCTCTTTGCGAAATGTCACTGGCTGGTGAAATTTAAAAGTCGAATGCGCGCGCGCACTTGCCGCACGATCGAACGTTACTTATTTATGTCAGTAGTGTGCGCAGAGCCAACAGTGATCTCCATCACGCGCAGAACGAAAATTATAGGAAACTCTGCTATTGAGCAATTGTTACGGTTTTCTAATTGATACAATTACTGGGTGGTGTGATTGACTTTACTGGGTGTATGACGCGGCTTTGTACAAAGTTATGGTTTTTATTGCCTGCTGTGTGAAAGGCTCCGGGTTCGATTGCCGACGGAGCTAATGTTTGATATTGATAACTGACATTGCGGCGTTGGTCTCACGATCCGGAGGCCCCAAGTTCGAATCCCGGTGGGACATATAACAAAAATCACTTTGTGCATCCCTAGTTTGGTTAGGACATTACAGGCTGATCACCTGATTGTCCTACAGTAAGATGATTCGTGTTTCGGAAGGCACGTTAAGCTGTTGGTCCCGGTTACTACTTACTGATATAAGTATGTAGTCGTTATATGAGCCATGTCAGGGGCCTTTGGCGGCTCAATAATAACCCTGACACCAGGGTTGATGAGGTTGGTAATCCACCTCATAACTCACATGATAAGAAGAAGATATAGAAGATATAGCCATGTATTGAACCTTAACTTGCATATAGTAAGCCTAGTTTTGCAACGTACCCTAAGAACTTAATGAGATAAACATCAGATTAGATATTAGATAGTCTGCAAACTTAAACTAAAAACTACATTAGACACAGCCAATAATGAAACTTAACATTACGAACCGTAAAGGCCAAATCAGCTCGACTACCAAAAAACGCATCCATATCAAATTCCAAATCCTTCTTAAGCAAGATTTTAGTAAAATACCAAAACAAAAAATCCGCATACAAATTACATTTTAAACAAATTGGCGTAGTAAAACAATTTTACGGTAATACGTCAAGAAATGTTGCGAAAATGTCTATTTCATTTGAATAATAAAATATGACAACCGACTCGTTAAGACGAGGCGAAACATGTTGAAAAATACAATCGTACAACGACCGCGAACTAAAACACAGCTTGAACTTAGATGCCTACTTACTTACAATCAGGAAATATTGTAGGTAATCTGTGATAGCCAAGTTCGAAGAACGCGTGACTCACATCGTGTATCGTGTGTTCGAATCTCGACTTGAGCTCTAAACTACTGAATTGGACTTAATGAGTACCAATTCATTTTTAGATCATACGAGTAGATAATTTGATATAACGTGGTTTCCAAGATTCGTGCCCGGTTAATGGCAATAGGTTCCTTCCCCCTTCGGGAATTCAGGCGTGAATTTAGGTATGTTATCATAGATAAAAGCAAGTTGTCATAGCAACCTCCAGCGCGGATTTACCGATCTAGTGAGTGCAATTTTATAGGAATAAATTATAAACAAATGCAGTTCAAACGAAGAAATCCCAACGCTTCGAACGTTCTCGAATGTGAACGCGTTGATTCGAATCAAAAGTGTAACTACCCTCACTTCTCTATCATTAATCGGCAGGCATACAATTTTATGTTTCATTATTATCACGTAACCGTTTCCTTTTCGTAATATATTACGTTCGAAAAACCGTATGAAAATTATGTCATTATTTGAAAAATTCTACACGCTTTATAATGATCATGCACATTTGGGGGTAGCTACGCAAAAAAAGGAAAGGCTGCAGCTACTCAAAAAATTGAAATATAGTTGAATCCTACCTTTAAGCATGATGTACGATATAATTTGTGTCCAGGGTCGCCGCTCGCCACCTAGCCGGCGGGGTCACAGCCACGTGCTCCATTAGGAACGAAACAGTTCCGAAGTTTCGAGTCAATCATTGTCAGTTGTCAACACATCACTTCTGTATTATAATAATGTTATTTTTGTCACTCGCGGTAGAATGTAATTTATTCACGTATTATTAAAGAATATATTTTTTTCTGAGCAGATCGACTTGCTTCCAGAAGACCGGCGAACGTACTGAGCGGTACCACCAGAGGCGCCGCCGTCGCTGCAACAACAGCAAATCAACCCTGGGTTGTTATTGGACGAAACGTACGACTGCGTTGACAAAACGCTCTGCTATTGGTCGAAATGCCAACAATAAGAAAGAAGACTTAAACCGTTGCGTTATAGAAAACCTACTTGAAGGAATGGCGCGAAAATTTTTGACTTTATTTAAAAAAACTGTTTTCTTTTTTATTCAATAGCGGTTGTATGTTATTGTTTGATAAACAAAAAAAAATATTTTAAAATACTTTCAGCATCTAACTACAAATAGGTATACGGCCTCAATGGTCTAGTGGTTGACTCACGATCAAGAGATCTCGGGTTCGAATTTTTTTTTTATTAAGAAATTCAATTCATTTAAGAATTGTAATCTAATTTGGATAGGACGGTGCAACCCGATCATACGTCTTCTGAGGGCACGTTAATCAGTCTAATATTAAGATACTTAATAAGTATGTAGTCGTTACATGAGCCATTGGCGGCTCAATAGTAACTGTGACACCAGGTTTTCCGAAGCATGCGGCGGAAAAACACTACAAATATAGGTATAACTATAAAAGTACATAGTAAATAAATATACGTACAAATTACTATTATAAAATATACTTGTTATTATTAGAGACTCTTTCCTGCAGACAAACTGTTCAAACAATTTTGCAGGGCATTGATAAATTGTACATTTAGTATTAAGATTGAATAAATAAATAAATAATAATATCTATGTATCACCAACAGTGTAACAGCCTCCGTGGTCTAGTGATTAGAGCGTTGGTCTCACGATCTGGAAGTCCGGGTACGATTCCCGATGAGGACATTGTTGAAATCACTTTGTGAAACTGCCCTTTTTTTGGTAAGGACATACCAGGCTTGGATCACCTGATTGTCCAAAAAAGTAAGATTATTCCGTGTTTCGGAAGGCACGCTAAGGTGTTGGTCCCGGGCTACTAGCCCAAACACCTCCAACAACCCGCAGTGGATCAGCGTGATGGAGTATGTTCCACCCCTGTGCCCAGCAGTGAGACGTGTATAGGCTGTTTATGTTTTATGTTTATGTATCACCAAACATCATCATCATCATCAACAGCCTATATACGTCCCACTGCTGGGCACAGGCCTCCCCTCAATCAACCGGAGGGGGTATGGAGCATACTCCACCACGCTGCTCCAATGCGGATTGGTGGAGGTGTTTTTACGGCTAATAGCCGGGAACAACGGCTTAACGTGCCCTCCGAAGCACGGAATCATCTTACTTTTTCGGACAATCAGGTGATTCAAGCCTGAAAAGTCCTTACCAAACAAAGGACAGTCTCACAAAGTGATTTCGACAATGCCCCCATCGGGAATCGAACCCGGACCTCCAGATCGTGAGCCTAACGCTCTAACCACTAGACCACGGAGGCTGTTTCACCAAACATATATATGCCAAAATAGGTTCAAAAGTCATCGACATAGCACGATCTTGTTATAATAATATGCAAGTCAGTAGCAGTGACAGAGCAACTAACAGCGTAGTAACCAGTAACCTTGCTAATGACATACAACTAGTCTTGTTACCCTATTTTAGACGGTCAACAATACACTAGTTACCCCAAATACAAGATGTCTATTTTAGGATTTCATCAATCAGTATTGCGGTCTAAGTAGACTGGGTTGCGTAATATTGCACCTACATTTGGTTGGATTATATTTTTACAATGGGAACGTGGTCTGTTAATGGTGGGAGAGCCTTGTACCTCATTAGAGCAGAACTAAGACGGTATCTATCTCCAAGATATTACTATTCGGTAACAATGATTGACATGGGAAACGACAAATAAGGCATCTTAATACCATTAACCAATATGAAGAAAATTGATACCAGTAGTAATGTAGGTTAGGTTAGGTTAGGTTTTTTTTTAGGTTAGGTATTACCTAAACAACACTACTTATATATCATCTTATTATATCATTATTGATATCGAGCAAAAAAAGGCTAAAAATATCACGTTTGTTGTATGGGATAAATATGTATTTTATTTTGTTTTTAGTATTTGTTATTACAGTGGCAACAAAAATACATACAATTTTAACTACCTATCTAGCTATCGCTGTTCTTGAGATACAGCTTGGTGACAGACAGATGGACAGATAGACAGCGAAGTCTTAGTAATAGGGTCCCGTTTTTAACCTCCGACGCAAAAACGACGGGGTGTTATAAGTTTCACGTGTCTCTCTGTGTGTGTGTAAATGTGTATGTATCTGTCTGTGGCATCATAGCTCCCAAACGGATGATCCGATTTTAATGCGGTTTTTTTTTGCTTGAAAGGTATATTAGTCGAGAGTGTTCTTAGCTATGTTTGGTGGAAATCGGTTCAGGTCTTCAAGGTCATCAGGTCGTTTGTTAAATGTGACAGGAATGTTACACGCTCAGTTTGCTTGCAAGCATGTGTGGGATAAGTTATTTTTTTGCTTTTTATAGGGTTTTAGCATTTTTAACCTTTTGTCATTATAATTAAGTACCTTTTTTTGGTCGGGGTTTTTTTAAATTTTAATTATTTTTTTTACCTTTTGGGTACGGAACCCTAAAAACGAACCACGGGTCGTTTACTACAAGTAGCAAACGACATACCACGTACAAAATAGGCACATGAAAATGTTCTGCTTTTACGTAAGATATGTAATCGCTCACATATCACGATTTGAGCTTGTTAAACGCTCGCCGCATACAAATTCAATGTTTATTACAAACGCGTCTTATCATAGACGTTTTACAGTTATGAGGTGTTTTCCCACGTTTCAGATGGTTTATTATGTCATTCTATGTTACCTTATGCTGCAATTCTTTACATACTTGATAGAGAAAACCAAGTATCAACATATCTAATCATCAATACTGAGAAATCAAGGAGAATTCACTATGTTTCATAATTTATTTTTCAGAAGTAATTTGCTAGAGAGTTTTTATTTTTTATCATTCTTACTAATTAGTAAATACTATTAAAAAAGCAAGAGGAAACTTGGCAAGACAAGAAGACAAGAGATGGACGAAGGCTGTTACTAAATGGTGGCCACGTGATGGTATGCGATATCGAGGCAGATCACCAGCTCGGTGGTCGGATGACATTGTGAGGTATGCCGGAAAATGGATGAGACTTGCACAGGACCGGAAAGGATGGCGTGAAAGAGAGGAGTCTTATACACAGCAGTGGGTGGATACAGGCTGAGTAGATAGATAGTAGATAGAAGAAGCAAGAGAAGTTTGTCGGAATAGAAACAAATGAAATTCCATAGTCTCTGCTTACAAGGTGAGAAATACGCGTGAGTTTATGAATTTGTATGTATGTAGAAAATACTTTGTTCTTACTTTTTTTCTTGGTGTTTATGACTAATACGTCCCTCAATCAGCGCTTATCGCTATCCACCCACTAGGTTCGATTAATTCTTTCAAATATTTTTCCTCTCAGACGACGCCCTGAGCCGAGGTTCGCGCCCAACTGAGCACCCTCAGGCCTGTTGTCTTAAACGTTGTACCGGGTGAGAGTCTTCAATGCATTTGTCCGGCCAAGTAGTTAATGCCATCTGCGGCAAATCTACAATAAGTCACGTCAAAAAGAAATATGACTACTACTATAGTAATTGTTGATGAATTATATTTTGAAAATTCATTTCTAAAAAAAAATACCTTCCTACTTTGCTTGAGTAGGTATTTATTTTAAAAAGAGATTACGTTCCACCGAACGTGTTTTTAATGTACTGCCTAGAGAATGCAAATTTTACAAAATTAGTATTCACACTCAATAATTAACTAATTATTCATTCAACAATCTGTCGCAAGTCGCAACTGTTATCTAAACTAGAACTAAATAATCTAGAAATATAAATAAGGCAAACTGGGTATCGACAAGACAAGTCTAGACAGAATAGACAGACTAGATGTTTTCTATTTCTTAAATATTACTTAAGAAACTTTCCATGCACAGTTCGCCCTCCTTAACGCAAAGAAACTTCGTAAAGAAACACATAGGGCCCTATCTCACTAAGGCTGTATAAGGATCTAAAGATGGCTGCGAGAAGCCGATTTTCTCGATTGACTGACCAAAGACTTCTTCAAATCTGTTAATGTTCTTCTGAGTTATTACGTAAACCAACTGAGTTATTAATTTTAACTTAAGTCCAATTTTCACTAACACAGTTGGCTACAATACAACGTACGGTCACGAGTACTAATATTTATACACTTTGGTACCATGTCACATTAAGTTTTTTGACAAATTAAACCGTAAGTCTTATTAAATGACAAATATGATAGTGCGACAGGGTTCTCAATTGGGTACATAATATTACTCATGAATGTGCAAGGCGATCCCGCTCACCATCAATCAAGTTGGTCTAACAGAAATAGCTCTGACTACCCCAATTGGGATATAGTTGTGAGCTTATGTTATCTTACAACTAACCAAAACATCCTACCCAATAATCGAACGTTGAAAAAAGAACAAACGATTACACACAAAACGTAACTATAACACAGCTTTTATACCTTTTAAAATTCCGTCTAAAACAGAATGCATTATACATGAACTGTCTGAACGTGTGTCTGTGTAACCCGACACAATAGTTATGCAATATATCTAATTACTTGAATAAGTAGAGTGAGACGTTCACACACGCTGACTTCGGATGGTCATATTATATTATCAAAACAACGTAAATGTTTGTTCAAATTGTTATTTTATAGACATTTCTTCATTGTAATTATGTCTTCTCACAAAAGGTGTAGACGTAATGTCCCGCGTAACTTGATTTATGCTTTATTGTCGTTTTTGCTCATTTGGCACTGTCAGCTATGATATACCTTATATGAATTTATGATACCTTATTTATAAAATGAAATTTCATGGCAGAGGATGTTAAGTAAGTACTGTGATGTGTGGTGATACAGTACTAGGGGTTAGCCAAGTTGCAAACGAAAATCGAAAATGTGTGATTCACAAAATGAACGCGTTTCCATTGAAACGTGATTTCTGTATGTTTTATCCGGCCCGAGATCCGAACACAGAATTTGCTAACGACAGCCAGATGTACAGAAATCAAATACCAAACTACAGTTCTTAAACTTACTATATGTTAATACTCGAAAGCGCACATCACAGTATCAACCACCATTCAACCAACGACAGACGGAAGAATTTAAAAGGTTCAAAGATATACGAACTATGAACATAAACCTCGCTCACAAGGGAGTCCTAAACCTCCGATCTCATTTTTTTTGTATTGGTTCTCAACCCAAGCCTCCTCGGCAGTCCGCATAAAATGAAGCGGCTTCTTGCCACGAAACGAAAATAGATAGGTACACTTTGTTTATTGAATATTCCGATATCGCGAATGTATTCCGACTAACTGAATGCGATCATTAACCGCAAAACACCTATATAGATTTTTAAATGAAGAAAGCAACAATGTCATTCACGTTCCCGCCAAAAAGCCCCTCCGATATCAATAAAACAACACAGCGACATCAAATAAAACGGAGCCCTGTGATCATCAGAGAGATAGAAAAAAGACTGAGTAAGAAAAAAATATCAATGAAGTTTCGATCCATTGGCACGTACAAAAATTCCTTCACGCGTTGCAAGAGAAAGGAACAAATATAGGTAAATGCAATCAGAAATACACTTTACAGATCAAAACTGTTTTTTTTTTTACCATGTAAACATCGACTACACATATACACTTCACGCACATATTAAAAATTCGATCAACTACCATCATCTCCCTAGCATTGTCCCGTTTTTCACAGGGTCCGCTTACCTAACCTGAAGATTTGACAAGTCCGGTTTTTTACAAAAGCGACTGCCTGTCTAACCTTCCAACCCGCAAAGGAAAAGCTCCATACTGGTTACGTCACATACCTCCGAAAATGCATTTCTCGGGAATGTGGGTTTCCTCACGATGTTTTCCTTCACCGCTGAGGACGTATAATCATTTATAATCTAAACATGGAATCGAAAACAAATTCGACAATCATTGATTTACGCCTGCGCTGGATTCGAACCTGCGACCTCAAAGTGAGAGGTAAGCATTCTACCAACTGGGCTACCACAGCTCCACCGATATATCGATTAACTACATTAACATAAAGCAATAATATCTTAGTAATTAGGTGCCTGTCATTAAAAATAACAATGTATTGAATGCAGATCAGATTCGTTAAATTCTGTTCTCGATGTTTTTCAATTAACAATGTTAATATAATGAGGAAGCTGTAACATTTCAGGTTAATTATTGGATTTCACTTTAACCGTTAAATAACCGAACAAGTTGGTTTTAATCGTTATAAATAATGAATTATTTACTTTACCAAGAACAATGGAGCTAAAAATTCGGAAAAGAATGATTTATGTTTCACTCTGGGTGATACTAACCCACGTTTAAAAAGTAAGATGATTCCGTGCATCGGAGGACACGTTAAGCCGTTGGACCCAACTAATACCCGTTTAAAACACCACCACTGGAGTACGCTTCATACCATCTCCGGTTAATTGAGCGGAGGTTTGTGCCCAGCAGTGGGACTTATATAGGCTGTTTATGTATGTATGTTTATGTAAGATTTTTCCATGTAAAGACGGTACAATTCAAATTCTTCGACATATTGAGCTCATTGATCATATAAGGAATCAGGGGAGTTAGTACTTCATACTCATACATGTCACCATATCTTCATATCATCAAAATCGTTAATAGATCATCATCATCAGCCGTACGACGCCCACTGCTGGGCATAGGCCTCCCCCAAAGATCTCCACGACACTCGGTCCGTGTCGGACGACGCTCAGTGGGTAGGCCCGCTACAATGTAGACCGACGATCTGGTGAAGGTCGCGGGAAGCCGCTGGATGCGGGCAGCCCGTTTATAGATAATAAAATAATAATCTAAGCGCTGTAATCAAAACTCTCCCTTTATCATTCATAACTATATCGTTAATATTTTCATTGCCTGTATCTCGAAGTACAGTGACTGTAAAACAGTAATAATTCATGTTAACAGATACAAATCTTAATAACACTAAGTGATAAATCTGTGAAATCTGTACTGCAATCTGTTAAAAGCTTATAAACCTATATATTATATACTTTTATTATAAAATAGTTGTCAGACGACAACTTGCAACCATACTTATTACTTCTCTCGTGTGGGTTGTGACAACAATGACCTCATCAACCCTGGTGTCGGGGTTATTATAAAGCCGCGAGAAGCCTGTGACATGACTACATACATAAGTAATAAGTAAATAACCTGTTGTCCTTGTTGTAAGTTAGTAGTCGTTACATGAGCCATGTCAGGGGCTTTTGGCGGCTCAATAGTAACCCTGATGCTAGGGTTGATGGGGTTAGTAATCCACCTCACAACCCACACGATACAAGAAGTAAATAACTTATATCCAGTCCCATCTTAGTACTTATTACTATCGACCTAAGATATAATATTAATGTAAAATTTTTCATGAATGATAAGTAAATAATAACGTAGAAAGAGACAAAAACAAATTCTACGACACTCCCGGGATAAGCAGCAAGTCTTTCTTTTCGCCTCCAGCCATACACGGAACGTTATTTTAAATACACTTCTCATCAAAAAAATCGAAACACCTTGCAAGTTTACGTTTTGTCAGGATTATCAGAAAAATGTGTACATTTAGGAATAAATGTTAAATGTCGTTTAATAGTGAGTAATATGAGCTTATCAAATCTTAATGTTAATGTTCTAAATTTAAATGAATTTTTCATAGGTTTCGTATTTTGTTAAATGAGTCATTTTTATTCCGTATGGAGTATAAAGGAAATGGATAAAACAACACACGTAAATGAAAAAAAAAGCTAAAAAACGTTTATTTAATAACTTGTATTCCCTCCCCGAGCTCTAATTACTGCTTCCATACGGTTCTTCATCGATCGGATGAGAGTCACGATCACATGCTGTGGTATATTGTCCCATTCCTCTTGGATTGCATCTTGCAGCTGGCTAAGTGTTTCTGGGGCAGGATCTCTTGCTCGAATTCGTCTCTTTAATTCATCCCACAGATGTTCAATGGGATTCATGTCCGGGCTTCTTGCTGGCCATTCCATAATAGAGATATCGACTTCGTTAAGATAATCTCGTACGACGCCCGCGGTGTGAGCCCTAGCATTGTCGTGCATGAATATGAAGCCGTTGCCAATAAAATGTGCATAGGGCATCACATGAGGCTCGAGACACTCTTCGACGTACCGATGACAGTTTAGTGCAGGCAGACGTGGCCCAGACACGAAAGCAAGCTCTGTCTTACCGTCGGCGCTGATTCCTCCCCAAACCGTCCACGAACCGCCACCATAGCTGACCTTTTCTTCAATGCAGCATTGTGCATAGCGTTCTCCGTCTCTTCTGTAGACCTTGTTCCTTCCGTCGTTACCATACAGCATAATTTTACACTCATCAGAAAAGAGAACTTTGCTCCACTGTAGGTATGACCAATTTAGGTGCTCACGTGCAAAGTTAAGGCGCGCTCTTCGATGGTCTGCAGTTAATTTCGGCCCATTTGCTGGCTTATGCGGTACCAGTCCACGATCCTTCAACCTTCTTCTAATTGTAGAGTCACTTACAGCCACCCTTCGTACAACACGAAGCCGCTGCTGCAGTTGAAAAGCGTTAAGGCGTCGATTTCTTAAAGAAGTTGTTACAATAAATCGATCATCTCGCTCAGAAGTGACCCGATTCCTGCCAGATCCTGAACGGCGCGTGAACAAACCAGTCTCCCGATAACGTTTATAGACTCTATGAACAGATGACAGGCTTAGATGCAGTCTTGCAGCCACAACACGCTGACTAAGGCCAGAATCCAGCAATGCCACAACTTGGGCGGCTTCTGTGGGCGAAGTATCCATACGTTTTAGAAAAAAAACCTTTTTTCAGACGTCCCAAAGTCACAGTATTGAAATAAAAAACAAAAAGTTTAAGGATAGGCGCCAATTTTTAGTTTTTAAACGCTAAATGTACTCCAACCCTAAACACACATTTGTCTCAAAACAGTGATTCATTTCGTTTATAAGATAAACAAATGAAATTCTAATTTTGAATTTTGAATTTTCGCTTATTACTGTAATGGCCAAACTGCCAGCTATACATTTATGTATTTTTTTTCATCGTATGAATTCTTTTTTGTGTTAAATTCGGACAGAAACAATGAAAACGGAAGTGTTTCGATTTTTTTGATGAGAAGTGTAGATTTCCTGTACAAAACCCGTACAGATAGTGTTGTATAGTTTCCGCGAAGTAAATATAGGTCAGTGTACATAATATGCTACAGACGGCGTCATTAGTGCGGATAACTGTGAACGCGACCGGTAGACGCGGGGAAAAAACACGCGGGGTACGAGGTATAGGCGAGTAGCGGTACGATGCTTCAGCCAGAAGATAGTGACAGCCAATCGAAGCAACGAAGCGCTTTATTAGCGAGATGGGCAAGCGGCTAAGAGAGCAACATGGAGACTGACGGTGCGGGCATTACTTCGCGCAGCATATTTCCCTCGCCATTCAACTGGGTAACGCTGCGAGCGTGATGGGCACATTACTTTTTTATAGTTTTAATTATTTGTAACTGTTATGTTGAACAAAAAACGAGATGGACGGATGTGGTCAAAAAGGACCTGTGCATGTGCAATGTCTCCGAGAACGACACGTCCGATAGAGCAAAGTGGAAGAGAAGTACGAAGAAGGCAGACAGAATAATAAACGCCAAGTAGAGAGAGAGAGTAATTGTTATGTTACTCTCTGGCTCTCTACTTAGAGAGAGAGACAGTACGTCGTGTATAGGTAGGCTTTTTATGTATATGTTACTTATCTACCTAAAACTACCTTCTTTTGTTTTTGAAATGGAATGCTTGTCTACCGTAGGCTGTAACATGTTCTTTTACTGTCGTCGTATTTCTTACAATAAACGCTCAGGACTTGACACTTGTGCCACAGTGTCACGTATAGCCTTGCGTCCTTAATTAATGTGAGTGACTAGTAGGCCGTTGACGCCGCCATATAAGATATTCGCTTTTCCGTTGGGAATCTGTCAAGAATCGTATATTTGTACGGTACATTTTATACCTTTAACAAATCAAGTCAAATATTATTTATTGCACAGAAATACACGAAACATTATTATACTATTAACAGTAATTTAAGAGCCACGCTCTTATCGGTGTAGCATTCTCCATGCTACTTTTTAGGGAAAAATAGGGTAGTGGTTTCCCTCTTACCTTCCGCCCCGCAGCATTTAAATTCAAATATACTTTATTGCACCAAAATATTGTAATATTTTTTTTATTATTCTATTATATTATTATTATTTTATTAATAGTCTCAGGATACAAAATAAAACAATACATATCTATCATGTTGGTTATGTTATTGACGAATTGCTTATTTTATTTACGAATTAAAAAAATGAAATTAGGGCGTTTAGTTCGACGTTAAAACAAAAAAGAAGCAAGTACCTCAACTGCCGGTAAATCTAATAATAGACTATTACTTATAATTTGAGAATTCAATTCCGGTCTGTCATCACAGTAAGTAATATAAACCATAAATTATATTAAAGGCTTGCGTGTGGATTGAAGAATGGTGAAGCATGACTATGGCGACCTCTTTACAAGCAATTTTTAGAAGATTCATGTCCAACGTGAGTTTCTCTCACACGACACGATGTTTAAGAGGAAAGCACAGCAATTTGAAACATAAACATAACACGTCCTATTGATTATTTAGAATATATCTTCTTCTTTGCGTGTCGATGGCGATGACCACGATGGCCACGCTTACGGCATTGTCAGTGGCTTCGTACAGGTCTTTAATAGTGCAGGTGTTAGGGCACTTAGAACAGCACAAAAGGTGAGCCATAGTTTGTGGTGATACTCCACACTCGCAATCATCGCAACCATCAACCAATGCATGGGATTAACTGTCTGAGACCTGATATTAGGCAGCTAAATTACTCAATTGTATAAAAACATATTCTGTTTATTTTTTTAAAGAACGTCTAGGGCCCTGTGCCGAGGTTTTTCTTGCAGCTTCTTTTCTCCGGCTAAACAGGTTGTGAGAAGCTGCAGTAGTTTTAGGCGGATGAGACGTTCGTTATGTAAAAATTGACGATTCAAAGTGTAACGGAAGGGGTTAGAGCTGACACCACGCGGTTCCATTGCAGGTTTTTCTGTGTCTTTTTATACACAAAAGCATAGCAATGTGAAATCATGAGTTGATCACATGTCGTCTTACGATTCCTCGTATCAGAACTTCGTAATACTATAAGTTACCTACTGATTGACTGTGCCTCTGTTCAATAAATTAGGAATCGGAGGCGTGAGTTTTTATATGTAACTGACAACCATTATACATTCTTACGTCTACTACAGAACAATAGTATTTTTGACGTTATTTATTGTAAAATTGCCTTTAGATGGCCTTAACTTCTTGGCAGGACTCATGAGGACCGTTGAGGGCTGTCACCCGATACAAAAATTTAAGATAACAAGTCTGAGACTGCCCAGTCGAGCGCAAATCTAAGGCGTCGTCTGAGAGGAAACGCTTCTATCAAAATAAAACACAGATACACAAAAACAGAACACGCCAACGAAAGTAACCAAACAGATAAACACTGGACTAATTAAAATGCGGTGTTAATCGCAAAACGTACTACTGTATATACGCATGCGTACGTAATAATTAACTATTGTTTCTCTGCATAACCCACATAGGAACCAGAGCGTAATAACATTCATGGCACCAAATGAGATGCTTATATGGCTTATTCTACGCTTCTATGCATTTCCTCCGTGCATATTGTTGCAGTTGCAGTTTTTTTGTGGTGCATTGTGTCGCTTTGCCCTGGAAAGGATACAGCGTGAAGCTGTCTTTGTGGCATGTTGACGTTATTATAACTTAGCATAGCTGACAGCATATTGGGCAAATCTAAAGACAAGCACAATTGCCTTTTAAAAAAATTACTAGCTCTTATTTTATACCACTTACAATATTTCATTTTCTCGAAAAAGCTTTATGGAATAGAAAAAGACATATTTTTCTTCATTAGTTTCAAATTTTGCGCGAAAACCCTGTGACGTCACATTCAATAAACAAAGACACTGTCAAACTACGCGTCCCCCAAGTGACTTGAAACCTGACAGATAGTTTTTGTTTAATTTGTGATATGCGACGTCAAACGAAGCTCAATCATGGCCGCCCGTGTTTTGGGTCTTGTAATACACAGAAAAAATCGCATTCTTATCTTGTAAAAATAAAATTTTACCGATGAGCTAGTCTATAGTCACTGACTTCGTATTATTTATGACATAAAAGCTACTGTTTCATACAACTTACTTTATTCGCTTTGCTTATGCTGTTCCCATATTTTCTTATTAACAACAAGATTGATGTGACCTCTTTACCTGAAACAAAACAATTTTTCATTAGTATCATAAGTCTGATTTTATATTATGGAAAGGAAGAACAAGAAGAGTTAACACAGAAAAAAATAAAGAGTAGTTGTGTCTTATCAATAAAGAATTGTTTTCTTCTATCGTGTAGGTTGTTGATACTGAGATCAGCATCACCACGGTTGCTAAGGTTGGTAAAAAGAATTAGATTTTGATAGAGACAGTTTAAAATGGTACACTGCGCATCGACAAGACGGACTCTTAAGGTAAAGAAGAAGAAATAGGATTTAAAAAATCTTGAGTACAAACATTAGCATCGTTTTCGTTAGGAACGACTCTGTGGTCCAGTGGTTGAGCGTTGTGCAGACGATCCTGAGGTCCCGGGTTCGAATCTCGGTGGGGACATATCACAAAAATCACTTTGTGATCCTTAGTTTGGTTAGGACATTACAGACTGATCACCTGATTGCCCAAAAGAATGATGATCCGTGCTTCGGAAGGCACGTTAAGCCGTTGGTCCCGATTACTACTTATTGACTTTTGGCAGCTCAATAATAACCCTGACACCAGGGTTAATGAGGTTGGTAATTCACTTCACAACCCACACACTATAAGATAAGCATCGTCTTCGTCAAGATTACCAACATCATTCCCAGTGTGAACAACCTAATCAACCTTCATATAAACATAAGTACCATAGGTATATAAACCACAAAAAATTCCCCGACCTCACCCAACCGCGTTCGCTCTCGTTTCACAACTGTATCTATCATGGTTACTACGCAACCACGCCTTATTGCGATTTCTTTTATTTTTTTTATAATATTTCTTCACCTAGTCGATTGAATTCGACACGTCATTGGTTTATTGTTCTCTTATCTGGCTTTGTGGTCCGTTACCTATGTTTTCGATAAGTAAATATCTACAGTGTTCTATAGTAGTTACGAAAAGGGCTATGGTAGTTACGAAAAGGGCTATGATAGTTAAGAAAAGGGCTGTGATAGTTACGAAAAACCGATCTTAGTCACTTACTAGTTAATTTTATTTTACTTCTGCTTTTTTTAATTTGTAGTGCGGGTTGTGAGGTTAATGCCTAGTTTCATCAATACATAGTCTGAGGAATACAGAATGTAATCTAAACACTGTTTATGTATGTTAGTATTTTGTATTGACATGCATTTCGCAAAAAGTATGGGGTATAAAAGTGACCCACACCAACACTAATCACGTCCCTGGTAGAATTATAAAGTCAAGTATCCAAAAACATACATAATACATACACCTATAAAATTTGACACATGTGTTGAGAAGCCAACATTTACGAATATAGTGCAATTCCAACAATATCAAAAACAAACTGGTCAAATTGATAACCACCTTCTATTTTGTACTCGGTTAAAAAACAAGCGATCAATACAATCATGACTGTCATTGTGAAGTGTGTGAGCGGCGAGTGAATTTAGTAGATTAGTCATTTAGATATAGCTAATATACACACACTTCCTTTCCCGTCTAGTCGAAGTCCTAGATCAGCAACTAACTCCAAGATCCCATTAGCGATATCGTTCTACAATCCAGATACTCTGCCCACATGTTCAATACATAATACGAATTTCTATATTCAATTCATAGGCTTCATAGCTGTGCTCTGCCCAAGGCGTATCTATTAAACAAATAGGTAGGTGGGCTTAATACTACGTTTTAGTTTCAAGTTTCAACCTCACCTATTATTTGTTGTGTAATATTAATTTTACTTTTAAACTATTAATCAAGGTTGCTTTTGCTTTCTTATGTCGATATACGTAATACGTTAGAAGTAAAGTGAAGTAATGAGTTTTTCATTTATCTTAAGTGCAATTTTCACTGCACATTTGGCTCGACCGTTACGACGGTACAACTCACATCGGTACATATAGCGTTGGTCTAACAAAAAGCTCGGTGAGATGTGGGCAATCAGTTCATGTTGCGATTATACGTCGAGTCGCTGATTTGATATATATAAAGCTTTGATTTTAGTGTTGTGCTTATGATTCAAGTAATTTTCGTTCTAGGACTAAGTGTTTGCTATAAACAGTTTCTTCGCTGCATGAACAATAAAGAGCAGAAACGTACAATACTTAATTACCACGCTTCTCTAAAGTTTGTCTGCAATTTCAGAAACTTTGTCCCCAGCTACTTTCAACGACTCTGTAGTTAAAACAAAGTAAGGTTTTTAGTTCCAATTTGCAGTGAAAACTGTTTTATTTACACTGCTTTACTTACGATGTTAGCAAAGGGAAAGAGGCACAGAACACAATGTTTTCGTACTGTCACCGTAACAAATACTGATTCGAAATTAACCAAAACCATGCTTCATTCAATCCAAAAATCTCAATAAAAATATGTAAAAAATGGTTTATAAATCCATCACGCAATGCCAGTCAACAAGAATACGCGATTCACAGGAGTATAACAGAGCCAATCCACGCAACGGCAGTAAAAAATACGCAAATTCCATAAAACATGAAAAACATGAACATATAAAAAGCTTCGACTGCAATAAAAACAAAATTTTGACCTCGCTGTCACTAGCTGCGTATAATGCAAATGGTTAAATGAAAAAACTTACTTTAATAATAAATTATTAATAAGTATTATAGGCGAATGCGATATATTGCTTCGTAAAATATGTATATGAAATATGCTTTTTTTAACGTGACTTATTGTAGATTTGCGGCAGATGGCATTAACTACTTGACCGAAAATGAAATATGCATTTTAGCATATTTTCGAAATAAGAATTTTACGTCAAAATTCATGTCGTACTTTCATTACGATATCACTAACGTCTTGTACACAGTTCTCCTGTCAATCAATCTGTATTTAGTTCTTCCTTGCCTTCTGAAGCACGGATCATCTTACTTTCGGATAATCAGATGATCAGTCTGTAATGTCCTAACCAAACTAGGGATCACAATGTGTTTTTGTGATATGTCCCACCGGGATTCGTACCCGGGACCTTCGGATCGTGAGCCCAACGCTCAACCACTGGACCACAGATTCCGTTTACCCTGGTGAGAAATAGGCGTGAGTTTATGTACTCGTATGTAAAGAACCGAATTGGCCAATAATCATAATTTACTCACGTTACAAACTTCTAAGTATATAATATTGTTGACTGAAATCTAACTTACTAGTATCTGTATCGAAAGTGGTTTGTCGTGTTGTATCAATTGCATTGATAGATTTGATATATTACTTGAACATTTTATTGCCACAATTAAATAAAAGTAATGGAGCACATAACACATTTTTTATAACAAACGGATCTTATTACGTAACATAATCTTCTCAAAGATTTACTTTCATTCATATCGATTCTGATTGCGATAACCGTTTTTATTAGATATTCAAAAGCAATTATTGAATAATAGAAAATATTATAAATCAAGATTAATTATAAAGCTCGCAAGTTTAATTTAGAAATTCTGCATTCAATATTTTCATTATTATATTTATAATCTTTATGTAACTGAATCTAGAAAAACGAAGTAAGTAATTAATTATACACAATCTGACTATACACGTATATTTATCATAAAGAAAGGAGGTTGATTTTCATCACTACTTCATTCGTCTATTCATTATCGCTATGCAATAATTGGAACCAAAATTCCGCTATCTGATAGGCCCTCCACATCGTAATAAACCAAAAGCAATTTGAAACATGTCTGCCTACTGGAACCCAATTTAAAAACAATCACATTTCAAAACTCATTTAATTTCGCCGTTTTGTGTAAAGTCCTGTTCTTACGTAAGCATGTTGAACAATTCGAAATCTGCGGGTCAGCACCCGCCATTTTCCATTCTCAATTTAAAATGTGTCTGGGGGCGAGATCCGGCGCATGCGTTATGCAAGCCTGATGTGGGTCGAACTCTGCGCAAACGCACCTCGAGCCATACTATCTTGATCGCAATAACTTACCAGTAAGCAAACCACAGGGCTAACTGTACTTAAACGTACGGGATTATGAAAAGGGCGTGGGTAGAAATTAGCATATAATATTATAAGAGTCTACATGGATTTATTGAAAGGTACTAAATAGTTTATAATTCTTATTGATAAATAAATGCTGAGTGAAGACTGAAAAGAACAATAAAATCCGAATGAAGAAAGATTTGTGTCAGCATTAAATGACGACTTAATATCAAAACTAATAAATTATCAAAAGATTTATCATTTTAGATACGATGCGATGAATAGAGAGTTTGGATATCGTCGGAACAGTTAGAGTCGTATAAAAAGAATAAAACATCAAACGCATTAATATAAAAGGTCACAATAGTCCATGAATGGAAATATCGCATTGCTATAAACGACAACTTAAAACCTTTGAAACAAAAAATAGAGTCCATAAAAAAACAAAACGGTCTTCGATAAAATCGATTCGTATTTTTCCAAATATAAAAGTCACAGTACCTCCAAATATAAAAGCCACAGTGACAAGGTCGAGTAATACACATGTACATATTTGACATAATAACATTTACATAGGAATAAGATAGCGTTTCTTTTCACAAAAGTTTTCCACATTGTACACGCAAGTCAAACGAAAATAGCATTTGAACAAGTAGGTGAGCTTAGTCAACGTAGTTTTCAGTGAAAAGAAATATTACCATTGCAACTAAATGTAAATGCAGCTCTAACATAGTGAATAAACCTGCATGGATTATGTAAAGTGTCAATCGAGACAGGGGTGAGGCTAAAGTTGATAAACTTAGAAAAACAGAATTAGCTAAAAGACACTAAAGTTTGCAAATAGAATCAAAAATAAGTTTGTTAAGCTCTCATGAACTCAAGTCTTTAATCAATACAAAAGTTGTACAGTAAAAAGACTAGATGTTATCAATAATACTATTAACCGTATTACTAGCACTAACTGCATTCAACTTCTACATAGGATTAGAATGGAGACAGTGCTGTGACATTTTGCTTGGCATTATTAATTTAAACTTTAGAAATCGCTTATTCTATCTGTCGAGTGCTATTAGGCCTTATCAACTAGTTCTGGTATAAAAGTGAAAGTCTACTTTACATTCTGTTTACTATGTTCTGTCTATAAAGTTTTGTAAACTAAACACTTGGGGTGTTTATACAATCTCTTTCAACTATTCGTTGTGGTTTTTACTCACTTATCTTTGGACAGGATGCAGAGCTGAAGTATCGGAAGAATGAAATTGGTTAGATAACCTGGATCACATGGGCGCAATTAGGTCAAACTGTGCAAGAAACGCCTATTGTACTAATTCTATTTCTCTTTTGTTTTGTATTTTGTTTTTTCCTGTTTGTGCAATAAAGTATTTGTTATGTTATGTTAAGAAACGCATTAATCTTCATACAGAAATATGTGGTGATACAATCATATCAGTAAGTATCTACAGCTGCGGATCACGCAATGGATGGCATGGCAATGGATAGAACTTACTCTAGAAATTACCCAAAAGCATAGATGTCAGAAAAAGAAAGCACATCTAATCCATAAAAGCATATAATATCCTTTTGACGTTCTTGACTGAACTATTTATCTTTTCCCTTCCAAGAAATAATAACGAAAAAAGAGAGAACGTCATAGCACGTGCATTTTTACAAAAACGTGATAGACACTTAAAAACAATGAGTACATTACTCTCACTAAAATTGAAAGAAATTTCACGCCCCACTAAACCAGATGAATTTCAAATGGAATAAACACCGCGTTTCGATTTTTAACACACCGTGTTAAATAAATGACAAATACTATTTTCACAGTCTTAGCAAGAATTATGCTTATGTCTAAAGGATTGTCTGTGATGCCTGTACCAAAATAGGCGTTCTGGTTATTTGCTAGTCTTCTAATAGATTCTAGCTTAAAAAGCTTTACTTGTTATGATTTCTGTCATTATTTACTCGTATAACAATTCAAATATACATCGTTGTGAATTAGTACCAAAGTACTAGTAGAGCAATACAGTTACTCGTATTATCACAAAACGATTTCTATGTTCCCATTGCTTTCACCTTACGAAATTTACACCCGCTTGCCGTTTGTAGCAATTTGCACTTACACCATTGTTCTATGGTGTGTGAACACACAGTAATGTATAATGAAGGAAAAAAACGTCTATTCACTATTGAATTCTGTTTGCATGCGATGGTATGATGCTAAATGCACAACACTAGACTATTCTATACCTTTGCACTTACGAACTTTATACTTGCTAATTTTAAGATAAGATTGTAACTCCATTTCTTAATTTACACCGCTTTTATCATTCGGTGTTGCATATTTATCTTTATTTGTTAGACCACCCTAATTTTACGACGAAGATCTAATTAAGCATATAAGTATTCATTACCAGAAGCGTTTTTACGGTTCTTCATTCTAGCATTGAGGTAGAACTTATGGTCGTCAAAGTTACAGATAACTGTTTCCAAAAGAAAATATCTAACACATTTGGTTTCTAACCCTAATTTTTGCAGAAAACTCGAACAAAACCAGGAAATTCGTCATACGAAACGAAAGTTTCATCCGACTTTCCGCCTCTTTGCCCATTCATCGGAGCATCAAACTGCTCTATTGAAATAATGACAAGTTACAAATTGACGAAAGTGCTATCCCATTGTCTGTTCGTGGCAGATCGGTCTGTGCTAGTTTCTTTTTTATTGTTTCACTTATTGGAGCGTAGGAGAGTATGATATTTGTGAATGAGAATCTTTTTATTTCGAATGTATGTTTTATTCACGTTATGTATGTGCGCGCAGCCAGTTATGAGTCATTGTTGCGTGAACGATTAACACGGTCAATGGTTCAAGTGTAATTCAATAATAGCTTTCTGTATCCTTGATTGTCGGATTATCTAACTTATGTCGACAGCGTGCTACTACTTAACCTTTTCTTTCTTCTTATCTTTCTTCTTATCTTTCTTCTTTCTTTCCTGCATGTTTATACATTTGATATAAAACATATAATACTATAAACTTCAACTCTACTTCTTTGGATATATCTGTGTATTCTTTTGTATCATTATCATTAACATCTATTTATCATGTATGGATATTTTATCACCTATACATGATGCACCTAGTCCCGTTCCAGTGTCACCTATAACGGTCTTAAAATTTATAATCTTCATCAATCTTAGTGCACGATCGCTAATAAGATTAGAGTGTCTAAAGCTAATCTTAGTAATAGTCCGTGGACAGTTAAAGATAAGGACATGATACGACATCTAATTTATAGTCGCAATCAGTGCTTCCTCGGCGCTCACTGGGTAGATTATCACGAATTAAATCGATATAAGCATCGGGACAGCGACGCAATTACGATGTGATTAAGAACTGATGCTCTTGACCGAGAACCGTTGGGAGGTTTTTTCTAAGTAAACGTGCATTAAAAGGCCGTAATCTAGATATCCTCGGAGGTCTGAATGTGGTCTAAATGACATGTGTCGCTCATTGGACTACTCTAGCCTAGTGGCATAGCGTGAAGGGAAACATGACTACAAGACTTCTGTAGTAGAACATACATTTGTACAATCATGGGCAAAATCATGTACCCACTTTACAACCCTGTTGCATTATCATATTTGACCGTACTAAAGCTGTTCTGTTTCACAAAGCGTATTCCATTTGTATTTTTAATTTGCCAAAACAATAGACACGTTAAAATACATTGGCATATTGTTTTAAATTACAATAATAGCTACATACTCGTTTAAAGAAAACACTACTTGCTTCAATGTATTCATAGATGAGATATAGAAAACAACTAAATTTAGATTACTCCATCAATTTTACTATCAAGACTCTAATGAGAAATAAGTACATTTAATTTCTTTGACCGACGCGGCTATAATAACTTACCTAACGCAGTGAAGGGCGTAGGGACGGAAGTAACAAATTGATCGAGTTGTAAAATAATAAATTATAATAAAGTTGTCAGATTGGCAACCAAAGGCTTTCACTCGCTGATATTTATTTAATGATCACAAACAATTTATGGTACGCAATTTGCCCAGGTATAAATGTGAAGATATTATTACGCGTCAAATGAATGGCATAAAGATTCAGCAATTTAAACAATTTTGTGTTTAATATAGTAATTTGCGATTCAATTAGGTAATAACTTACTTCATAGGTACTCGTTTGTGTTTTGTTGGTCTTTCTTGTTGGTCTGAATACCTGTTCATTTTGTTTTGTTTCGTTGACGCTCTTTTACTTATTACTTATTACCCTTTTTCACTTATTACAAGAACTAAAAAAATGCATAAGTAGATAAACTTTTCTGATGGTCTGGGATTGTAGACGTAACAGAACATAAGCTCGCAGCAAAATTCTCAAATTGGGTTAGTCAGAGGTAAATCCATCTCACAAGATGAATTAAGTAATAACACTTCACCAAACTTACAGTTAGACAAACGTGGTAGTGTGTCTAATTGGTGCAAGTCCGGTACGGGATAGAGGGATATATATTCCTCTCCAACATAATGAATTATGATATAATATTATGTCTAAAGCCATACGCTGATCACCTGTCAATATTAATTTTAGATACACTATGGTGCTAATTACCACAGTCGAGTCTTTCTACATGCCTGTGGCCCAGTGATAAAAATATGTCACCTTATGTCCATCCCATACATCTTTATCACTGTCACTGACTACTGTCATAATTGTTTCCAATATGACTAACCCCCAGAAATGTGAAGCTGCAAATTTTTATGCTTTTGTTCAACTCCAAGTCCAACAAGCAATAATATTGATTGAAGAATATCAACGACCTTAGTCAATCCATTTTACGAAACCGTTTTCTCTATCTTGTAATTAAATGGATCTCTAATGAAAACAGACGTGAACATAAGCACAACAATTTGTCTTCTAAAGCGTGTGCGGTATTAAAATCAATATCGTCCCGTTATCTCGGGCAATCTGTTATCATCGCATGGTTGTGCCTATTGCAGCTATTTGCTATCACGCCTTCGAGAAATTCAATCTAATATAGTGTGTCTCAAACTTGCTGGGCTTGATTTATGTAACCATTTTATAGTTTAGTCCTCTGTTTTTCGTACTTAATGGGCTGTAAAACTACCGAAGCTTAAACTTATCAATTATTAAACTCAATCTTCTTCTTATCGTATGGATTGTGGGGTAAAATACCAACGTCATCCACCCCGGTGTCAGGGTTATTATTGAGCTGCCAACGACCCCTGACATGGCTCATTAAACTCAATAAGAAACTTGTACTCATCTATATTAGCACTAATACAGATATCTAGTAAAGAATACCAATACCAACAATGAAGAATACATGAAACTTGGGTTGAAAATGGAACGTATATTAGCTGCATATATGCAAGCAGTTTACATTACTTCCCTTACTTTCGAATTGAAACTGGAACTTTTATGTCCTCTAAACAACATCGGAATCTGTTCTGATACTAGAAGGGGACATCATTTCGTGATTAACACGCTCGGCACTCTCCTTACCTTAAATGGAATTTAGTAACAGGAGAGTGTTCGGAGGTGAGGTTAAAAGCAAATTAGTTTAAGAACCACTGATCCTTATTGTACCAGACTAGATTTCTAAACGCTCGAGGTTAGATTCTAAGCCACAATAACGGGCATTACTGGCCGATTTCAAAATGGGGTCCAAGCCTATGGCTTGTGACATAAAGACAGGGAAATTGTACCTTTGTTTCATACTACCATTATTTATTTATTGATTTAATACTTACTGTCGTTCGCGTCGGTATTACCGTTTAATGGCCCATAGTAAGCTTTATTGACATTTTATGGCTTAAATTTTACATGTATTGTCGCCGTAAAGAGATACAGTGAGTATAATGTACTTTCCAAATGAAATTATTCTGAAAATGAACACCTATGATATTATTCCGATATTTATTAACTTATCATTTCTCTCTATAAATATTAATGTAAATTAGATTGATCGATCAGCCGTGACTTTAACAACAAAAACACGACTCTCAAAGGTCAACACATAGTGGGTGCAGTCTATAAAACGGACCTAACAACGTACACGAACGGTCATAAAACTCATTATGTATGCAAAAAGCTGAGCCTAGTCCATTGTGTCAGTCCTTAATGAGATCCTGTTGCGTGGGTTCGCAAACGTTCAACATTTGCACCACAATGCGGCGTGGCCCTAGTGTCAGCTTGGTGCACCGGTATCTCCTGCGCAATATTTCACGAGAAAGCAGGGAAGTGCCGATGTGCCGCCTACGGTCAATTTTGATTCGGTTCACTAAACTGAACCAGTTTTAAAACCGGAGCTTTGTCTTGGAGCG
Source organism: Pectinophora gossypiella (assembly GCF_024362695.1). Lineage (NCBI taxonomy): Eukaryota > Metazoa > Arthropoda > Insecta > Lepidoptera > Gelechiidae > Pectinophora > Pectinophora gossypiella. The sequence goes on from NC_065417.1 coordinate 10,966,220, forward strand.
ATTTCACTGCACTCCGTCATTTTATTTGAAGAGCAACTCCAGTTTATTGGGAGAACGTTTCACTTAATACAAACAAAAATGAGGTTTAGATCGGAACAAAGACAACGCGGCCCAGTTTTACACGTCCATAAAGTCGATAATAAATCTACTGGAATAATATTGACTTTCAATACTTCGTAATTATTATAACAGACCGGTTGCATACTCACATTATAACTACACAAAGATAATAAGATATAACGACCTCTACAAGAAACTTGTTAACCTGAGAAATCTAATAAAATCCTGTTCCCATCCTAACGAAAGTGTCACTCATTAAAAGTGCACAGAAATGGAGAGTGACGATGGACTAGTATTCAATACTGAAAAAGATAGAGTCGCATACATAATGTATGTTCTCGCAAAGGAAATCCTCCAATTAACTGGCAAGCAGCTTCCTACTGTACCGTTATTCGTGCTAAATGTACTAAGTCGGAACGACCTAGATGTTGTGGTTTTACATATGAATGGAGATCCGAGGATAGTTTAAACATGCAAACAATCGGATCCACACGTTGTCAATGGGGAGAAAGGTACTGGCATTGATTTTGAAAGTACGTGGAAAACAAAACATAAAGCAACTGACAAAAGACACCTGATTATGTCTGGAATTCTCATACAAGTTAGTTGTTTTAAATAAATTATAAATTAACAAACCTATACAAACTGTATGGGTCTATACGTATGTAAGAATGATTCTAATGAAATATTACAAATAATCCATGTACAATTATTTCAGCTAATTGAAATGAATATATTAACATAAACCTGTTAATAGAATCTTATTAATTAAAATAAGTTAACAGAGTAAAGCAAAAGTTATAAATTGAAACGAATCGACACATATTTTAATAGGATTAAGGGAACAGTGATATAATTCAAATGGAAAAAACATTATTTCAAAGAGACCCTACACTAACTAGGACATAAAATCTAATGCACAACAAAAGCATCAAAAACCAATACACATTTAGTCTCAACATGACACGGGCAATAAATTTTAAATTTGCATAGCATCAAATAAATCTTGTTTATGCATACGAAGACGACTTAGAATTAATGCGACGACATGCACAGCGTGCTAGTTTAATAAGAAATGGATAGATGTGGCTGTAATATAGAATATTAGATGCCTATCGATCGTAATCTTGAATATAAAGAGAGAAAGTTGAGGTATGTTAACTTTTATTGATCTGATATAATCCGAAATTACTTGCAGTGTTGTTGCGCCAACGTCAATCCCTCATTATAAAACGTCGTTTGCTCAAGATAAGGCAATAAAACTATCAAAACATTATATTCTATACAGTCGGTAACGTTATAGAAAGAAAATCTGTTGACAAAGCCACCTTGTTTACTGCAGTGCCTCGTGCCGCTACTTCTCATTGTCCGACAACGTCTATTTAAATATTATTCTAAATCTCTACAAACATTATGCAAGATATTTCTAAAAAACTCGTCGGTTCTAGGTGCGCCCGCGCCGCATCGCCGCACAAGTGAGAGGCTGTCAACCTTGCACAGCTGATCTATTCACTTCCTCCTAACAAAGTATCGTATCATTATACTGACATCGTGATTTAGATTAGCACCTAGATTTATTGATGGCTAACAAATAATTTTAGGGGCCTGTTCGTATAATTTGGCTTAGTCAAACATGTGACCTCTAGGGGCGGTACGTTTAGTCATGCGACGGAAGCACGTGATTGTTTAATTCATTTTTATTTCTTATACGTTTCTGAAAGAATTGACCTTTCAACTTATCAATATTTAATATGTGTACCTTGTTTTATTTCTTTGAAACTAGACTTCACGTCAATACAAGTTTTATACTGTAGATATTATCAATCGTATTCTATTTTATAGCTTAAACCAACACATTTTTTCTACTTACATCATTATTATTAACTACAACATTTCTATCATCATCAGCAAATTCTTTGTTTTGCTGTTCACATACTTTATGAACACTTCTAGTAAATATTCGACTAGATTCTTCAACAATCACGTTGCTCACGTACAAGATTACCTTAAAGATAGATAGTGCTCAACTAATCGAGTTTTCTCAGCCTGACAACTGGTTACACGGAAGACAGAAATGGGTATGGAAATTTATTTTCTGCATAACCTGACTAAGAAATACTTACCTTATGATCTAGTTGCGTCATCGTCGTAGGGATTTTATGTTACGCCGCTGTCAATATGAATGATTTGTAGGAAATGAAAGGAATTAACGCGTGAAGGGTCTCTTTTTTGTAAATTTTAAACATTTATACTCCAAGCTGCTCCATAAGTTTCTATTAACTTTATCGCCAGTAAAAATGTAATTGTCATACGCTAACAAAGTGTCACGTGATATTCATATTATTCTATTCATATTTATATTATTCTATTCATACATATTTATTTATAATATAGGTATAACCTAAAGCACATTTTTTTTTCAAAAATCATCACTGTAACCAAAAATATAAGATTTATAGTTCAGGAGAATATGCTGCAGACTTTCTTAAGTTCTACATAGTAATGAAAAAGCCAAAGACATGGATACGGAATGAAAACGAAAAAGTGGTGAAGCAAAGCGTTTGGCGAAAATTGAAGTAAGACTAGATACTTTAGGATTCTTCTCGCGTGCAAACATGCAAATCGCAATGAAACATAACTTCATTTACATAAGACATTGTGCACAAAACATGTGTTTACGCATCAAAATTAAATCAAACACATTTAATTGCAAGTTCATCTTCATACCCTGTGTTTATCTCTTGATTTTCATATGTGCATATGCATAGACCTGGTGTAAATTAAGCTATTAAGATGAGAAGATAGCGTTACGTGATACGACATTAAAAATTAATATTAATATTTACGTCTATAAAGGTCAACATGATTTCTTTTCCTGTTCTTTGTTCAGTTTTTCTCTCAGCAATATTAGTGTAATATATGTAATTGTTGCGTTATGATGATTGATTAGCTTAAGATAAGGCTAATGATATATTGACTGTGTATCTGCGAGTGTTGATGGGTATAAAATTGTTTCCGTCTTTTTGTGATTCAAATAGTAATTTGACGAGTTATGTCATAAGTAGAGGAAGAGTTGTCGAAATACTTGTTAATTCTTAAGTATGCCTCAACTATCATTTTCTTTTTGCTTTTCCGGTTATAATTTACTATACTATGTATAAATAAATAAGTGAATCATTTTTAGTATGTGGCAAATAAATAAAAAAAAAAACAAATAAATAGATAAAGATAGCACGGGACATGAGTAAATAGCTAAAATTGTAGGATTAAAATTATGTCACAGCTGAAATATAATTAAAAATGAGACTGAAATCATATTTTTGGTAACAAAGTGTCAATTTCGAAACTGAAAGGTTTCTGTTAAGTCATTTTGTTTGTTTGTGTTTGTAGAGATTTTTACTCGTTTAAAAGTTATTGAAATTGGACTACTTACATCTACTGACTACAAAACTTCTGAGACTGCAGAACAATAAAATAAATATAACTAGCTAACAAACGTTCCACATCACCGTATTTCAATTAGGTTGAACACGACAGCACATCCAGATAATCTTACGATTTCAACGAAAGACCAGCCTATAATGACCATCAGGGTAATTTTATAAGCTCGCACATTATTCTACTTTTCCATGGTTTACATCCGTCAGCTTTCAAAGCAGGCGAAGTAGTAAGAAATAATTTTTACTCTAAAAAATATAGTCTTTAAGATAAGGATGTAAGGTGTATTATAAAAGAAGATGGCCTGACACAGTGCACACGTTTTGCAATTAGCATGGTAATTGGGATTATAGAATTTTATGCGCGATCAAGTGGGATGAGTTTGCTTGTATACCGGATTTTGTGATGGCGTGGTGTAGACTTCTTTACTCGCTCGCTGCTACTCAGTACCGATCATTCAATTGTATGTATTCTATTCAAACATGATCCTGGCTATATAGACTCTTGAATTATCGGCGTGTTTATTTATACAATACATGATATATACAACGCCAATATTGTTACGTTTGGATGCATGCCTACTGTATATAAATAATATATAATAAATACACACACCAAATAATCGCCAGCAGAGATAAAAACACAATTCTAGAAATTGGAGAAGGCTACTTCTACGAATGGATATACCGATAATTCTAAAACGTTACAACGCACTTCTAAAACATGAATTGATTATCTTATAACACAATATTACTACTGGTTACTACCGGTAAAGTCATACGTTGTCACCACACTGCGCAATGAAATCAACAAAAACACACAATTTGACGCATTCGATGATTATTATAGCTAATGAGCAGAAACATAAACTTTTGACGAACGTTAATTAACTGCTTAACAACGGCATAGAAAGTAAATTTGCTCTGGGAAAGGAATTGTTTGAGGTCTTACGTGGATGAAATTGTCAGTAGATATGTGATCGACAGATGATGGAAATGGATAATGGGGAAAATCTACAGCATATTTCAGACTTTTACCAATGAGAATATACAATATACAATGCATTATTTAGGTGACTGATTAGCTGGACGATACTAGTATTTCACACACAGAGTATGTAATGCACGGGAAAATAAAAAGCATTAACCCTCTATAGAGTTCACTACATAGCAGCCCAAAAACTTCCTTAAGTTCTGAAGTGATATTATCCGGTTAATCAAGTCGGTATAAGTATATAAACAATATTACGTTTCGTGAAGATAATAAATCACTTAAAAAGAAATCGCCTAAAAATACACCCCTGCCTACTTCATTGTACCATTTCTTATCACGATTTTACGAATATTTTTTATAATAGAAACTTGCGAAAGTAAAGTCAAATCAAAGTAAATACAGAGCACATTTTATAACAATTGCGTAACAAGTTTTCTCCTTAGATTAGTTTAAGAGAACTTTTCACATTAGTCGACATTACAAAAGTAAAAGACACGAAATGACGTCACAGCGCCTCGTACGCATTCAAATTCGTCTTCGTGGGAAAACGAATGAAAAACAAAAGTGACATGGGAAAGATGAAAGCGCAGATCAGATTCGTAACAAAGCAAATGTCATTCAAAAGGCACGCTTTGTAAGAGAAACGTAATGATCAGGAGTGTTGCAAGGTTTAAAATATAAATAAAAGCCTGTTTACAAGATAAGCGAAGGACCAACTTATATTAAATATGGTTCTAATGAAAGTGTATGAAGAAAAATCAAAACCATTGCAAAGCTTTATACTATGTCAAAAAATACCTCAGAGAACATAGTGCAATATAATTATTAGTGCAGTGCAATGGCAACCATCGGTAATTATTTATTTTGTTCAAAACACAATAGATACTACTTCAGTATCGCCGAATTCCAATTCATTACAACATGAAACTGAACTTCTACCTACCGCCCAAAATCTTCATTGCAATTATGTCAATAATAGTCAGACATATTCAAGCTCCACACACCTCACAATTACGAAATCATAAATGTATACCAAACGTATAATATAATAAGACATAAAGTTGCGAATCTCAAACTTCCCATGTCTTCACAATAGAGTCATATCAAGTATCAAGCATGATTATACGTCGTAACATCTGACAGATGCAATCGCGAGGAGAGTGTTGCATTCATTGAGGCAAATTAAATAATTTTATTTAATTTGAAGCCGCTTCTGCTATTAATAATAAACTTTCGCCCTCCGTGGGACGAGATTATAGAAGTACAATGAGAGACTAATTTGTTTAGATTAGTTAGTACTAAGTAATTACATGGTGATTAGAAGAAAGAAGTGAAATAGTGTTGATAATTACACAGATGAGTTTACAAATGTGTCTCAGGTACTTTTACTTTTTTAATTTCACAGAATGAATATGAACAACACTCATACACATTTTTATCATCATAGATCTCACCACAACACGAGAGAAGATGTAACTATTTCCTGTTGAGTCTAATTAACACTATAATATGGGAAAGAGCTAAAGTTAGTATCATATTTTGGACAAATCACACTATTTATAAAGTTTTCATCATCTATCAGCCCGCATCATTCTACTGCTGGGTAGGCCTTTTCTATTTTGCATAAAGTTTCTCTCTACTTTACTCACAGCTGGGCAAAAACCTCTCCTCGTTAATCGAACCACGGCATCTATTTTCATGGTTAAGGCGCCAAGCCATTACTCAAAAAAAATAAATAAATAAATAAACAGTGACAAAAATGTATGCTATTTTTATCACTATCACTGTCGTTTTTCATCGACGTAAAAAGCAACAATCGCGTCATAGAAACCTCAAAACGAAACTCGCAACTCCAAAGCAAAACACCGTACCTGTAACAAACAAATTCAAATTAGGGCACTGTATAATCAAATCATTGATCTAACAATCTAACTATAGTAATCTGATAATTACAGTCGTGACACATACGCCTGTTCGTAATTAATTCCATTGTCTAATAACCAGTCTTGATAGAGCGACACTGAAAAGTCAATTAATAGCAAACATTAAATCAAGCACCCCAATCACCCCATTTGGGATTACGGGCGTGAGTTTATGTATGTATGTATTAAATCAAGAGACCAATTAACAAGCATCTAACAATGACAACAACATAACAAGTACAGTACAAGTACTTTCGCTATTTACAGTCAAATGACATTGGCAAAAAATATTCTTACTTGTATTATGAGCACAGGTAACTGTTTGATACGGAAATTGCATTGAAATAAGTTTTTTGAGAGACATTATT